>NW_019173737.1:0-176929 GCF_001646965.1 Fonsecaea nubica
TATATTAAATATAGTAATATAGTTTAATAGAGCACTACGAATCTCCTTACTATATAGCTACTATACTTTCTATAGTTCTCCTTCGTAGTCAACTTCGTTTATAAATAATTAAGTTCCTCTCGGTTATACGCTTTACGTATAGCTCGTATACTATACTCTTAGTTTCGTCTTAGCTACTCTATCCTACTACTATATTACTAAGTAAACCTTATAGGGTTTACTAGTAACACCTCACGTGTGAAGCGACTCGTAATAAAGGAGGGGATCACTTACCTTAAGTACGTCGAGGACGACGAATAGGCTAAAGAGGGGGAGGTATTACGACCTAACCTTTTTAAGGCCACGAAAAGAAGAAGAGAGGGAAGGTTATCTAAGGAAATATATATAAAGCTAGCTTACGTAGGTCGCTAAGGGATATATATACTAATATATTAGGACTAGGTAATATATCAACATATACTACTAAGGGATAAATAGGTTAATATATTAATATATGTTAAATATAGTAATATAGTTCAATAGAGCATCACGAATCTCTTTACTATATAGCTACTATACTTCCTATAGCTTTCCTTCGTAGTCAACTTCGTTTATAAATAATTGAGTTCCTCTCGGTTATACGCTTTACGTATAGCTTATATACTATACTCTTAGCTTCGTCTTAGCTACTCCATCCTACTACTATATTACTAAGTAAACCTTATAGGGTTTGCTAATAACACCTCACGTGTGAAGCGACTCGTAACAGTCCTAATCAGATAGGTTCCATGACTAGATAGATAACTTAATCGCTCTCTACCTATATATCTATCTATCCGTCTACTTAAGGAAAAAGAAAAGGAAAACTCGGACCGAATGCCCGTGTCCCCACCAACTAATGATTAAGAGTGCCTACCTATACAATATACAGGCTAATTCCACGAATCACGTTCCAGCTTGCCTTTCTCCCCCATTACAATATATAACACTCTAAGTCCTTAGAATAGGTATAATAACATCCCTAGTGGTGAATCTTGACCTGTCTAAAGTTTATTTCCATTTCCAGACCTAACTATCTCGCCACTTGACATCAGTTGTGACAAGGCCATTCGGGGCTGTAGCTTTACGATCCTAAGGCTGAGCTGAGGGTAAGCTAGGCCTCCTGATTCCTGAGTTAGGGGGGCTAAATAGGTGCTAAGTACAAGTGCCGTTGTCGCCACTGAATACCCGGGCCTCCACTTGTTAACAGGCCGGCCCGGGCAATATCAAGTTACCGGGAATCCACTTTTAAGTTCGAATGTTTAATATAGAAAGGAGTAACCGGCTATTAGTGATCAAGGATGATCTAGTTATAGAGGCTGCAGACACCTAAGTAAAGGCTTACACGCCCATTATCCCATGTATGATCATTAGAAAAATTCCTGCAATACGGATACCCGGTCCCGTAATCCCCTCAGTGACAAGGGGTCTTAAAACTTCAGCAAATATCCGTCTATCGATCTGATTTACTCTGCTTGTAGCCACCGAGGAGACGACTAAAAGACAGTAAACATGGTCTATACAGTCAGATGGGGAATCCTTGGTAAGATGGATTTTTGAGCCCTCTTCTACAGCTTCGGAAATTTCCAGTCTTTTGCAACAAACCTGAACGGATATCACTGACAACAGATTCTCGATCTTTTTAGCCACTGGTTGGATTGCTGAAAGTCAGTATTTTCCGTCAAATGTCGAATATGAAGTTGAAAGAGTTGGGCCTGATAGCTGGAGCACACAGAATTTGCTAGCGATCTTCTCAAAGACCCGAGCACACGCAACACCACAGATGTAGCCCATGTCGTGGCGGCGGTCGCGTCGTCTTCGGGCAAAGACCGTGCTCAGCGCTTTTGTCGCGATCTTCGCATCCCCGAAGTTTGCACTATCTACGGCTCCTACAGGGACCTTGTAAACGACGCCAACGTCGACATTATCTACGTCGCGAGTCCACATTCGCATCACTTCCAACATGCGATGCTGGCTCTCGAGGGCGGCAAGCACGTTGTCTGCGAGAAGCCCCTAACAGTCAACGCCGCACAGGCAAAGGTTCTGTACAAGACAGCAAAGGAGAAGAACCTGTTCTTGCTCGACGCAGTTTGGACACGGTTTTTCCCATTGAGCATTCAGGTACGAGAGTCGATCCAGAAGGGGGAAATCGGCGAAGTCCTTCGTGTCATAGCCGATACGTCCTTCGGCATTCACCCTGATCTCTCTCTGAAAGAAACTCCTCGGAAGCTCACTTATGAGCTTGCGGGTGGAGCTCTGCTGGAAGGTATGTTTACGCCTTCTTCCCGGATGTTAAGCAGACTTTCAGTCCCTGACGTTGAACGCGGGGTCCAGTTGGCATTTACTCCCTTACCTGGGTGTTCCAAACACTTTATCACACTCTCCCACGAGATCAACGCAAGCCTCCGTCGAGCATCTTGTCCTACATGAACAAATATGAGCCCACGAACGTAGATCAGACCACGACGGTTCTGCTATCCTTTCCGACCTCGGCCCCTTCCAACCTCCCCAACAGCTCTTCTCATGGGATAGCAATGACGGCGTTTGCCGTAGCTACCGATCCCGACCAGAAGAACAGTGCTGGCCCGGCAATCCGTATCCAGGGTACACAAGGCGAGATTCAGGTTTACGGGCCTGCCTTCCAGCCTACCCGGTACAAAGTGATTCCGGCCAAGCAGGGGGGTTTGGCGATTACCATCCGCGATGTTGAGTTGACTTTTCCGGCGAATGGGCACGGCATGTTTTATGAGGCAGATGAAGCAGCGCGATGCATTCGAGATGGTAAACTCGAAAGTGAGACCATGCCTTGGGACGAAAGTATCCTCGTCATGGAAGTCATGGACGAAGTCCGCAAGCAAGGTGGACTTAAATATCCGGAGTCGATCGAGTCAGATGTTATACAGCACTCTAATAAGTAGAAATCCGGTTCCATATTTGATCAATTCCAATACGTGGCAAGGAGTTCGACTCGAGAGAGTCATATAGATCTTGTTAAAACATTCTCGTGTATCTGGGTATTTATGATGATTGCTCATGCCTTCGTGAGAGTTTACGGGATGTACATGGTAGTTATTTCTTCCATGCTGTGTACACGGGCTACCATCGTGGGAATAAGTGTAAAAACACCCATATTTCCACCAGGCACACTACGTTCCAGCTGCGCAGCGAAATGATAGGCAAAAATGGCGCAGACGGAAATGCCATAGGTTGGTCCGCTCCAAAGCCGTGAGCTTTCCACTGTACGGGGAAAGGCAACATTCGTTGACATTTTATCAATAAGTTTCTTTGAGGACATGTCTATATATTAGCGAAAGAGTTTGCCCTATGGTTCCCTACTTGGTTTCCTCCACCCCTTTGAGAATGAAGACGACAGCTGTCTTCATGATTCCAGACTTGGGTCAGTATGATAATGGATAAGTCTCGTAACATATAGATGATTGTGGGTCAGCCACATGCTACTTCTCCTCGACTTCGACCACGACGACTTTGTCGCCATCTTCTCCCTCTTGCTTCTTGAGTTCCTCAGTCTCTTCCTTCGCCATACGCGCTGCCTCTTTGTAGCTCATGCTCTTGCCAGCGTGATACTTGATCTTGAACATGCGGTCGACCTCTTCCAAGGACAGGCCTTTGGTTTCGATGTAGAAGAACCAGACGATGGGGAACCAAGCAAAGTTAAGCACGGCGAAGATGATGTAAAACCTCCAGGAGATGTTTGCGATGGCGCTGGGGGTCATGATTACCACGACGTACACGAAAAGCCAGTTCGTAACCATGGCGGCACTGTTGCCAATGCTGCGCATCCGTGATGAGTTGATCTCGGAGGGGTATAGGAATGGAATGGCCAGGTAAGAGAGACCCTAGAACCAAATGAAAATGTCAATTTCGGACTTTCAAGGAGTTTGGAAGGGAGAGAGAGAGATGTGACTTACGTAGAAGAGATGGTATCCAAACATGAACGACACAGCCATGGCGTAGCTGGCCTTTGTTCCAATGCCGAGACCGATGGTGGTAAGGGTGAAGCAAACGCCGCATCCAATAGACCCAAACAGCATGAGAGGGACACGTCCGAAGCGATCAATTAGGAGCATGATGACGGAGCCCCAAACGCAGAGGGAAATAAAGTCAATGGCTGACAGGATCAGAGCAAGCCTGTTGCTGAAGCCAAAGGACTTGGTCAGGATCACCGGAAAATAGTATACAACCTGCCGGTTTTGGCGCAGTTACTGTCAGTATTGCGCCTGGAAAAACCTCGCAGGCTTTAAGACAGTGGAAGGAATCAGTTTGGATCTCGATGCTTACCACGTTTATACCCCCCATCTGCTGAAAGACGGACGTACCGGCGCCCAAAACAAGGCGCCGGAAATTCTGCTGTTCGCCGCCTGAAAAGACCTCACGCCATCCAATGGCTCCGCCAGCTTTTTCGGCTGCGATAGCATCGCTGATAATCTTCAGCTCGATCTTGACCGATGTGTCCTCGCGGTCTTTTGCGGCAAGGCGAGCTAGCACCACCTGAGCTTCCGCATGTCTTTCCTTGTAGCAAAGCCACCGAGGAGACTCCACCGTGCAAGCAAGCAGTCCGAGTGTGACAAAGGCCCAGAAGCATTGCATCGCGATGGGAAAGCGCCAGCTGACTTCGTTCGCGTAGATATAAGTCATTCCCAGATTGATCCAACTGGTCAGATCAATTCCGAATATCACCATGACCATTTGAAGAGCGACAAGCTTTCCGCGGTGCTCTGCCTTGCTGGTCTCAGCTTGCCACATGGGCACGACGGCTGTACTCTGCCCGATTCCCAGACCGGCAATAATGCGGCCAACAATCATGTGCGGCAGGGAGAAAGAAGACGCTTGCAACAGGCCCCCAACAATGACAAAGGCACACGACATGGCAATCGACTTGCGGCGGCCCAGCTTGTCGCCAAAATAGATAGATATGATGGCGCCAATGATGCAACCAATGTCATAGGTCGATACAATCTGGCCTTGGACTGTCGGATTTGGGTTCTTGAATTGGTTGGCAAACGTCGGATCGTTCAGGATGCCGCCAAAGACACCCTGATCCCAGCCGAAGAGCATAAAGGAAAAGCCACAGGTCATGGTGATGGCGATCGTGAGGGCGCGGCCTTGGAGGAGAAGCAGACCCATGTTTTTAGGGGGTTTTTCTGGACCACAGAGTTGACTTTGGTCTGAGGAACTCTCAAGGTGCGTAAAATTAGGGTGTTGATGAGGAGAGCGGTAAGCAAGACGGGCTGACCTGAGTTGACAGAATCATTCAGACAAGAGAAACGCCGCGCCCCATATACTCCCGCTTGCCACTGGGATGAAATAGACCGTCCTGATAAAGCATCCACCCGTCTCTCCCCATGGGGAGCCCCATGACAATCCACTGTTCGCACAATCCCCAAAAGCCCGGTTGTAGACTTCAACTTCCATTTCACGCGATCGGCAACGAAGCCAGGTCGATGGAACGTGGGCAATTCCACGCAAGGGGTCTCCATGCATCCCCGGCTGGTAAACTAGATAAGGCGGTTGGCGGCAACCTCGATTCGCTTGAAAGGCTATTCACCACGGTCGATGGAGGCAAAGGGGACTTTCCGTATAGTGATGTCGTGATATGCTCGTAGAGCCCCTGGCTTGGACTAAGTACAAGTCAATGCCTTTTCTGCACACATATGTGGGTATAGTGCGGGAAAAGAGCAAAGCAGAATCGAACAACCCTTATAGCCGGAGGAGAGTCCGGTGACTAAAGGGATAAAGCCGTGCGGCGCCACCCGAAGACATAGAGACCGAGGGAATCGACTCCCGGGACCACAGAAATGGGCTCGGTAACGGAATTTAATTCCCGTTGAACCTCAATCATTAACAACCAACAACACACTTGCAAAGAAATTTTGTAACTCGCTTACCAGGCCTTTGTTGATAGCGCTCAGAGTAGCGCATCTAAGAATCGGTTCCTTGTCGGACCCCTTCTGGCCTGCGTTTCACGAACACACATCGCGGTAACGTCAACATTCATCCTAGTGAGTATCGTAAACCGGCTTGGCTCTAGCCGCAAGGATTCCAGGCGAGGCTTCTTGCTCACGTTTGATCGAGCCACAATGCAGCAGCGGAAGCGCCAAACACGAAGAATTGAGCGCGAACGAAAGCCCTTGGGGCTACGACCCTTTGCACCCGCTCTGACCTGGTGAGCCTGGCGCAACAATGTCTTACTGCACGTGAATAGAAAATTAAAGCAGAGCTCTTGAAGCCTGCGAGGTAGTCATGATACAGTAATAGCTAGCTGAAACGCAAGACATAAGAGTAAACCACTCACCTACCTCGGTTTGATTGAACACACGGTCCTGATGTCGAAATTATTCTGAACCTCGAATTCAGGTGAACCGCGACGCTTGACCGGAGGTTATTAACCCAAGTACATGATTGGAGTAGCGGTGTTGATGGCTTCGGCCTCAGTCTCCAAGATTCAGGCTTCGTGAGGGGTTACGGTTTATGTTACTATGCTGCAAAAACAAATTTGATTACACCAAATAAGCGATTATCTTGACAACCTTCAACAAGAAGAATCGAGGTTTAAGCAGCATAGCCGGAATTGTCACAGCCATTATGGCGGTCAAAGTGTTTATGTACGAAGTCGACGGGATGAATTTCAGAAATTACACCCGCTAACTCCAATTCCAGAACAGGAGTTACAGGATACATCGGTGGCGATGCCCTCTATGCACTGAGCAAGAAATACCCCGAATGGGAATACTGTGAGTTTGTAAATTTCAGAGAGCCTCTTTTTCCTCACCTCATTTGACCCTTCCCATATTTATTGGCACGGCATGGGAACGCCGGTTTGCTCTTGCGTTGGTAACACGGAGAACCAAAATTGCTGACCTCATCTGATAGGTGCCATAATCAGGACGCAGGAGAAGGCGAACCGAGTTCAACAGCAGTATCCCAAACTTCGCATCGTCCTGGGTGATCTGGATGATTCGGCCGTGCTTCGTGAAGAGAGTGCAAAGGCAGATATCGTCCTGCGTAAGTTACTTGTCGATCACCCCACCCTTGATCGGACAGTGTTCTGACCCAATTTTTGTATTCAACAGATACTGCAGACGCATCGGATCACGAAGGTGCGGCAAGAGCCATTGCTGCCGGCCTCGCCGAGGGCCATGCGCCATCTAAGCCTGGATTCTGGCTGCACACGGGCGGTACTGGGATATTGACTTATGAAGACTCCAAGAATAATCGCTTGGGAGAGTGGTCGACCAAGGAGTACAACGATCTCAGTGGAGTGGACGAGCTGACACACCTGCCCGATGAGGCATTCCATCGTAATGTCGACAAGATCGTTCTCGAGGCTGGAACCAAGTATGCGGACAGGGTAAAGACGGCGTTAGTTTGCCCGCCCACTATCTATGGCAAGTCTTGGTAACCTCACGAAGCGTGCGATCGTCATTGGTTTCGTCCTTCGGAGCCGATTTTCAACTGTCATGTGTTAAGCAAACTCTCCCTTGCTAACTTTCCGCTTAGGTGATGGTCGAGGTCCTATCTCCGGACGGTCTCGCCAGGTCTACGAACTGAGCAAGCTCATACTGCAAAAGGGCTACACTCCCATCGTGGGCGCAGGAAAGGCACGGTGGAACCACGTCCACGTCTACGACCTAGCCGCTGCTTTTGTCCTCCTGGCTGAAGCGGCAGTGGCTAAGAACCTATCTGACGACATCTGGGGCGCCAAGGGCTACCATCTTTGCGAGAACGGCGAGCATGTCTGGGCTGACCTGGCCAGGAAGATCTCGGCCATCGCGGCGGACAAAGGTTACATTCCCACCAACCCCATCGAGAAGCAGCTTAGTAGAGACGAGGCTCTGGGGGTAGCCGGCTTCGAAGCCGTCAGCTGGGGCTTGAATTCACGGGGAAAGGCGGAGCGATTGAGAAAGTTTCTGGCCTGGACGCCGAAGGAGAGGAGCATTGAGGAGGAAGCTGTAAGTATTCTTGAGGCAGAGAGATCAAGGTTGCAGGGCAAGACGCTGTCAACTTGAAAACAAAAGAAAAGAGAAGAGAAAAGAAGAGGGCAGACAGAATGTCTATTTGAGAAGTCCTTGTTGCACTTCCTTCTGTCTTTCGGATACGGTCAATCCCGACCATGTCCATTTCTTTCGTCTATTTTCCGCCTTTCTCGGGACCTGGTGCGTGAGGACCATGACACGCAAAAGATCCCCTCGAGACTCAAGAATCCAGACAGCTGTGCTATTTTGAAAACCATCGAACTTACCGTTTCCTTCTTGGCCGTTTATCCTAATCAGTTCCCGGTGCAATAGTGCAAGAAACACTCGGTAGACCAACCGTAACACGGTTGGTCCCTGGAAAGGCAGCAGTGCACCTTTCACCAAACAGCATGACGTGATAATCGAGTCAAGGAGATGCTCACTCGAGCCTCACCGAGACCCAAGCCTATGGCTCTGAATTGATTCGCCTGCCAGACGAGAAAGGATAGAGGAGACCTGTTTCGCTCGAAGGTGATCCCATTGCAATCAAGAGCAGCAGCAACCAAAAGTGCATCGTCATGACTCATAATGGGTTGATGCACCGCCATCCACCAACAGGTACTGTCCAGTGACATATGAACTGAGATCACTGGCAAAGAAGACGGCTGCTCCGGCGACATCTTCGGGAGTGCCCAGGCGGCCCAGCGCTGCCTTGGCCGCCATGACTTCGCGCTGGCCATTGAGGTCCAAGTGAGCCTTGTTCATGGTGGTCTCGATGGTGCCGGGACAGATGCTGTTGAACCGGATGCCATGTCTGCCCAGGGCGCTCGCGCAGGCGACAGTCATGCCCAGGATAGCCGCCTTGGTGGGCGCGTAGTGTGTCAAGGCCGACGAGCCTTGGACGGCTGTGATGGAGGCGATAGACACGACACTACCACCCGTCCCTTGGGCCACCATCTGCTTCGTGGCCGCCTGCGTGAGCATGTACGCCGCCGTGAAGTTGACCGACATGTGCCGCTCCAGAAGAGCCTGCGTCACATCATGGAAGGCCGAGAATGTACAGATGCCTGCATTGTTGATCAGGGCGTCAAGTCGGCCAAAACTGCCCAGAGCCTCGGCCACCAAATTGGCCGGGGTCTCTGGCAGGAGAACGTCGCCGCTGAAAGAGGTATGCCGAAGTGATGGGTCGATTGCTCTGAGTTCAGATTGCAGCGCCCCAATGTCAGAGGTCGTCTGTTCGGTCCCCAAGTGGTGCAGAACGAGACCAGCGCCTTGTCGAGCACATGCCAGTGCTGTAGCACGCCCGATTCCTTGCGATGCACCTGTGATAGCAATAACTTTGTTGCGAAGTATTCCGGCCATCCTGACGTGAAGAATGCGTTGTACGCTTTCGGTTCAAGGCAAAAGAGACTGTGCCTGGGGTCAGTTCTGGTAGAGTTACAATCCCCAGGTTCCTGAATGGTTCGAGTAGAAGCATAAAATATTCACCATCGTCAATAATTCAGCCCGTGTTTCGAACGAGCAGCAAAGATCCGTCTCCCTAACTGACAGTCAGAAGAGCCGTTGCTCCACCCGAGTTGCAGGCATGCTCGCGGGAGAAAGTATAAAGGCGAGAGAGAGTCTTTCGGTTATGGCCAGCCCGCTGGCGCCTCTAGTCCATCGCCCCTCAACTGTACTCGCCAGCCGGGCTATCATCAGTATCACTGTCAGCAAAATATCAGCTCTCAGCTTGTCTAGCGCAATGCTGACTTGAGACTTCGGTTGATCTAAGGTTATGAGAAGAAATGAAGAAACCTTCAACGGTGGCCCTATCAGGTTGTTTGCTTCGCCTAGTTCCCACCGAGATCAACACAGGGCCATGAGAGCAGGCCGGGATCATCGTCTCGTTGGATCAAGCTCGAGCCCTAGCAAAACAGGTCATGTATTCCTAGCACTAATAGCCACTGACAGAATTACACCTAGATCCAATCTATCTCTCACCACCTACGACTACTTCAACAACCTCCATCTTGCTCTACCCTTCCCTAATGTGCTGGTTTGCAGAAGCTTCTTCACCTTCTTGACAATCCCGATATCGTCAATGCCAAACCTCCTAAAGTTTTCAGTGCCTGCTCCGGAATACCCAAAGCCATCCATCGCCACGCTTGCTGTACAAAACCTTGCCCACATGCTACTGACATAGGCTTCGACGCTAACCACATGTTCCGTTAACCCAAGAACTTCATTCTGGTATGTCTCGGGTTGGGCTTCGAACAGGCTGATGCACGGCATGCTTACCACCCGTGTCGAAATGCCGTGCTGCTCTGTCAGCTGATTCGCCGCCGCTACGGCAAATTGCAATTCCGAGCCGCAAGAAATGAGAGTGACGACGGCATCGCTCTGCTCGACAATCACGTATCCGCCTCGGGCGACTTTGGCTCGATCTGTGTTTGGTATCGCGATGATTGCTGGGTCCCTAGCCAGCGAGATGATAACCGACATCTCCTTAGTGGCGGGACCTAACGCGGTCGACCAAGCACCTATGACTTCTTCGGCATCAGAGGGTCTGATATACGCTAGGTGTGGCATCGCTCGATACAAAGAGTCGAGTTCGACAGGCTGATGAGTTGGACCATTCTGGCCTTCGCCGATCGAGTCGTGGGTGGCCACGTGGATAACTTTGAGGTGACTTAGTGCACCCATACGTACGCCAGGCGCTGCGTACAAGTAGAACATAAAGAATGTCGCCGTGATAGGGATAATGGTGCCGGGACTGTAGGCTGCTAGTCCGTTCGAGATGGATGCCATTGCATGTTCGCGAATGCCATATCGAATGACGCGGCCCTCTGGGTGCCCTCCGGAATAGATCCGAGACGTCTGGTCACCCATTTGATTGCTGTTCCAGAGGTCGGCGCCACCAGCAATGAGGTGTGGAATATGTGACATGAGGGTATTAAAGACGGTGCCATTGAATTGTCGGGTAGCTTGGATGACCTCGGGAACTTGAAGAGAAGAAAGGACAGACTCATAGTCGACCTTGCCATTCATTCGGTCGGACAGTAGCTTAGCTTCGGTGGGGTAAGCTTTGTTATAGGCCACAAGGAGGTCATTCCAGTCCTCTTCAAGAGTTTGGCCTCTTGCCTCACACCCAGCGAGGTACGCTTTTGTCTGTTCTGACAGAGTATGTGTGGTTGATACGTCGGCAGACGCGTAGATTGCGGCATCCTCATCAGTATAGGTGCCGTGATGCGACTTGAAAGTACCCGCGGTGGACGTCCCGTAACCGATTGTGGTACGGATGTTGATGAAGGTAGGTTTGCCCTTGGTAGACCGGGCAAGCTTCAGCGCTGAGACAATGTCGTCGACCGAGCCATCCCCTGTGAAAACATCGATAACATTCCATCCTATTGCGCGCATTTTGGCATTGGTGTCTTCGGACACAATCCACTCTAGAGGGCCATCACAGGTGACCTGGTTATTGTCGTAGCAGAGGACGAGGTTATCGAGCTGAAGATGACCTGCAAGAGCCATGGCCTCTTGGGCGACTCCTTCCTGAAGACATCCATCGCCCGTGGTGCAGTAGATCCGAGAACGAACGATGTCGTAGCCGGGCTTGTTAAAGGTTGCTGCCAAGTGCTTCGAGGCGATGGCGAGGCCTACCGCATTCGCTACCCCTTGACCAAGCGGCCCAGTAGTCACTTCGATGCCTGGAACGTCAAGTTCAGGGTGACCATGGCAGAGTGTGGCCGTCCATTTACCAGTCTCCGGATCGACTGCCTTGGCCGAGCCGTATAGCTTCAACTCGTCCAATGTCATATTCGGATATCCGGTCACATATAACATGGTATAGATGAACATGGCAGCGTGGCCATTCGACAGCACGAACCGATCTCGATCGAACCAGTCGGCATTCTTTGGATTGTATCTCATTGTATGGCGCCACAGAGCCACGCCCAGAGGCGCCATCCCAATCGCCGACCCTCCATGACCACCGCCGTTCTGTCGACAGATATCGATGATGAACTTCCTCAGGTCTCGAACTGCTTGCTCATCGTCGGTCAAGATGGATGGAGCAGAGGAGCCGTTGACTGTGGTAGAAGGTCCGTTCGTGAGACTTGGCATGTTTGCCATCTAATAATGCATCCGCTCACAACGACCGATCCGCCAATTTTCGCCGGACTTTGCAACCCATTATATCTGCAATGAGTAGAACAATCCTTACAGCGAGCGAGCAATAGAGACAGCAGTCCCAGCTCCGTCGGCATCTACTGCTTGTGCAATCCCCCTCCGAGATCACCATGACCGCCTTTTCTTCACCAAGGCCCACAGCGTACCACCGGGAAGCTGAATGTGGTCGTCGCCCGGGAATTCTCAGACCACCGTCATATAACCGAGACCAATTCTCGTGCTGTGATATCGGCTGGGAGATATCTCTCAAGGCTACATGGACAAGCGGCAGGTCCGCCACAGCCTGCCTTTGATATATTGTGCGAGCTCGAAGTCTACCAAGATTTCCTAGACGTGCAGAATTTACAGAGATTGCTCTACACACACGCGCGATGCCTACACGCCGGACAGCAGAACCACGCCTTATTGTCATCGGGTGCGGGGTTGCTGGCATTGCGCTCTCTGCCCGGCTTAGATCACAGCTGGGATACGATAATTTTGTCGTTTACGAAAGAGAAAGGTCTATCGGGGGTACGTGGTACCTTAATACGTACCCTGGCGTGGGGTGCGATGTCGATTCTCACCTCTACTCCTTCTCCTTCAACCTGAACCCCGACTGGTCAAAGCGGTTCGCCGAGCAATCCGAGATTCTTCAATATCTACAAGATACGGTCGACAAGTTCGGGGTTAGACCCCATGTGCGGCTCGGAGTGGAGGTGGTTGAGGCCGCTTGGATCGAAGAGAAGTCAGTCTGGCAGGTGACCCTTCGCGACCTCGACGACAACCATGTCTTCCACAAAGAAGCGGAAATGCTAGTATCCTGCGTGGGTACAATATCCATACCCAAAGACTGCAACATCCCGGGCCACGAGAGGTTCAGAGGCGACATGTGGCATTCGGCGCGCTGGAATCATAATGTCTCTCTCAGGGGTAAGCGCGTCGCTGTTATCGGCAATGGCTGCTCCGCCGCTCAACTTGTCCCGTATGTGGTTAAGGAAGCGGCGCAGGTATACCAGTTCCAACGATCACCTCAATGGATCAACGAAAGACCTAATAGCAACTTCACCGATTCCCAAAAATGGTGCTTCCGCAACGTGCCCCTCTGGAACCGCGTCTACCGCTTCTACCTGTGGAAGAACACGGACGCCCTTCACAATCTATACCAATCCGAGACAGCCCGATCGATACGTAACCGCGCCGCCGCCACGGAACACGCCAAAGCCTATATGATAGCGACTGCGCCGAAGAAGTACCATGACCTCCTCATTCCCCAATTTCCACTCGGGTGTAAACGACGCATCTTTGACCCTGGCTACCTCGAGAGCCTCCACAGTCCCAACATCGAACTCTTAGCGGAGCCCATCCTGGAAATCACCGAGACCGGTCTACGAACGCCCCAACGAAATATCGATGTCGACGCTATCGTCCTAAGCACGGGCTTCAAGATCCAGGAATTCTTGTCTCCTATCACTGTCAAGGGTGTCGGTAGTGTTAGCCTGAACGAACACTGGAAAGACACGCGAGGCGCACAGGCGTACAAGGCGACGTTCGTGACGGGCTTCCCTAACTTCGGGATCGTGTTCGGTCCTAACGCCTTCCCCGCGCACAACTCGGTCATCTATACGAACGAGGTACAAGTGGAGTACATCATCAAGGCCATGGTGAAGCCGATCCTACGTGGAGACTTCCAAGTCATCGACGTCAAGGAAGCCGCGGAGCATCGCGATGCTAATGTAGTCCAGGCTCGGCTGAAGTCCATGGTCTGGAATGCCGGCTGCAGCAACTGGAACCTGGACGCCACCGGCCGCAACACCACCAACTACCCCGACGAAACCTGGAAGTTCTGGTATCAGCTCTACTGGCCGGTGTGGAAGGACTTTAACCTCTACGGCGGCAAAGGCACACATCCCCTGCACCCGGCATGGAAGGTGGCGGCGACGTTGGCTAGTTTTGGAGTCTTTTTACCAGTTCTACTCAGCAGAAGCTTTCACCTCTTAGGCCCTGCTGTGAACATGTTGAAGCAGAAGGTGCTGTGAAGTGGGATGGTGCCAATTGTTTGCCTCTATCCAGCACATATAGTACGAAAGGGAGGAGCAGGATCGAACGGGATGTCGAGCTTCGGCTGGGTCAATACCGCTGGCTTCAGACACCCTGCTGTCGATCGCACAGAAGGCGCAAATGAGTCCTCCGAGTCTCTATACAAGGCTAGCCACCTTAACGATCATGGTAATCAGTCAAAACACCTAATATTTCCTCTCGCTTTTTTCAGCAATACTCTCTCTCTCTCTCTCGCTGAGTAGGTGGTGGCTTCATGCCAGAAGCCGATCTATCAGCATGATACCTTTTACATAACGGTTACCCGCAGATCTGAGCCTTGTCTACTTCCTTCCCGGGCCTTTTCGGCTACATGATGAAGTTCTTCGCCCACCAGCTTCCGGTTCCGCAAGCTGGCCGAGTGTGAAAAGGGGCCATTGACTTCCCGGTCGATGGATGTGTATCGAATCTCAACCGTTCACCTGCTTGTCTGTTTCACGTACCCTCACGCGCTGATGCTCTTCCCACACTTTCGGCTGTGATTTCACATGGAACCGAGCCACCGAAAGACCGGGATATACCTATCGTACACGCAAATGATGGCGTTCGCCCCTAAGTTTGTAGCATTGGGTTATTTCGGATCTTCTCACGTTTTTATTTTTTTCATCAGGAGAAATGGCAATAAAACCGCTTCTCAACGCACGTTAAGAGCACGAAGCGACCGGTCAATGACATAACTGAAAGGTCCATTTGGTGCAGCAAAGCCGCCGGCAAGGAAGACCAGATCGGTTACGGCCTAGGTGTATCAACACGAGGAAAGCAGATATCGATTTCTCTCAGCTGCGGTCCAGCATTTCCTATACCGTTTGTCCTTGGGGCCTCTGGAGACAATCTATTTAGAAGCTCCTCGGCTCCCATCGATTCGATCCTTTCAACTGTTGCTATCGACTTACGGCCTTCCAGTATGTCTACAAGCTCGACTCATGTTGCTGCTCTGTTGCACGGGGCTAGCGACCTCCGATTGACGCAAGTCGCAACGCCCACTCCGCTTCCACACGAAGTCCTCATTGCTCCACGTGCCACAGGGATTTGCGGTACGGATATGCACTACTACTCAGCTGGCCGCAACGGCATGTTTGTCGTCACCACGCCTCTAGTACTTGGACACGAGGCTGCAGGGACGATCGTCGCGCTAGGCAGTGACGTGGAGTCGTTGGGACTGGGTTTGAAGGTCGGAGACCGCGTGGCGATCGAGCCACAGCGGCCGTGCGAGAGGTGCAATGTCTGTCGCAGTGGCAAATACAACCTTTGTCCCCGGCTGGGATTCAGTGGCAGCGCCAGCGCGAGCCCACCAATTCAGGGAACGCTACAGGCCAGGTATACGCACCCGGCGTCATGGGTGTATGCGCTACCCCAGACCATGAGTTGGGAAGAGGCCGCCATGGTCGAGCCATTGAGTGTAGCGGTTCATGCGGTCCGAAGGGCCAAAGTCAGGGGCGGCATGAGAGTGGTGGTACTCGGAGCCGGTGCAATCGGATTGTTTTGTGCTGCGGTGGCACGCGTCAATGGCGCCAGATGGATTGGTATGGTGGACATCGATGGCGCGAGGCTGGACTTCTCGAGGCGACACGGATTTGCCGACGGCGTTTTTGAGATTCCTATCCGTGGTAACGAGGGAGAATCAAAGCCGGACATGGCCAAGAGGCTGGCTGCACAGATACTTGAGAAGGAAGGCGAGGGATGGGGTTTGGCGGAGGTCGTGTTCGAATGTACGGGCGTCGACACCTGCGTCAATATTGGGATCCATTGTGCTGCGCCGGGCGGCAAGGTGGTGATTGTGGGAATGGGACAGCCGGTTCAGAACATTAACGTGGGATCGGCGGCGGTGAGAGAGGTCGACCTCTTGTCGCTATGGAGGTATGCCAACACATTTCGCACCGCCATTGATATGATTGGTTCTGGGCAGCTGGACGTCAAGCCCCTGATCACTCACAGGTTCGACTTGCAGCAAGCCGCCGATGCGTTGCAATTGGTCGTGGACAAGCCCAAGGATCTCATCAAGTGTATCATTACCTCGAACCATTGAACATTGTTGTCTCCTTTTGTATCCCTTGCTATTCCTTGCTAGAGCGACCATAACAACGGAGCGCACAATTTACAGCTCTCAGCCTTGCATCCACCCAATCTGCATTCAATGCGCGGGAACTGTCGGCTATATGCTTCCCCGGCAAAAACCCGCCTCGCCTTTATGATTTTGGCCTTCGGCAAGACAGCTTCGTCTGATTGTGTTGCAGTGGCGGGCGAGTACCGAGTAAACATCAAGGTGCGGAGATTTACCGCATGGAGCCTGGACTAGCAAATCAGATGGTTGTCATATTGCGTGCTTGATAGACTAACGGGCAACTCTCTACACTGGAAGTCATGTTGTCAATGGCGGGGGGGTCGGTGATAAGGCTAGTCTTTCTCAGGCTGGATCAAGATCTTCACATGCTTCGCTTTGTTCCGGATAAGCTCCATGAAACCGCCCTCGATTGCGTTTGTCAGAGGCACAACTGAAGTAATCATCTGCTCGAATGGAATCTTCCCAGACTCCATGGCGTTGATCACTTGTTCATAGTCTTCCTTAGTATAGCAGATTCCCCCAAGGAGGCGTTTCTCAAGAAATCCAATGTCGTTTAGGTTCAGGGATAGCGGTTTCTCGTGTATCGCGACGTTGAAAATAGTCCCTCCAGGTCGCGTGGCTGCCAATGCCGTGTCCAAGGTCGATTGGAGGCCGGTTGCGTCAAAGGCAACGTCAACACCATCTTCAGAGAAGGTCCGGATGGCATCCACCACGGGATCCGCAGGCACCTCGCTTGAGCTGCCTGCGGGCTTTCGGAGAGGGTTGATAACCAGGTCAGCACCGAACTTTTGTGCTTGTAGCTGTCTCGCTTCCGTGACTTCTGTCACGACCACCTTACTGGCGTCCCACACCTTGAGTAAGAGCAGAATGGCAAGCCCGATGGGACCTGCGCCAAGAATGAGTGCCGTCTGACCTTTCTGGAATCCCGATGTCCGAATGCTGTGCCAGGCGACAGCGAGAGGCTCGGTCAGGGCACCCACTTTTAGTGACACTGAACTTGGAAGAGGGAAGCAATTGAAGTCCTTGACCACGATCTCAGTCGAGAACCCTCCTCCCCAGGCACTCAGTCCATAGGTAGCAAAGCGCTTGCAGATATTGACCTTGCCCCTGCGACAAGATGAGCACGGCGGTTCATTGTAGGATCGATCGTCCAACGAAGGACAAACCGCCACGTTTTGGCCGGGTTCCAGATCTCGGACTGCTGATCCAACCTCTGTCACAGTGCCCGACATTTCGTGGCCCATGACCACGGGAAGTTCAACTCCTGTAGCATGATGCTTGCCACCAGGTGGCGGTGCAAAGATCGGGAGCGCCTGATATTCATGAATGTCTGAGCCGCAAATCCCACAGTAGGCAATCTTGAGTCGAACTTCATTGGGTCCGCAAGGTCTAGGTAATGATTAGCTCGCCAGCTCGTCTTGAAATTCCTCGGAGGAGTGTCGCTAGTAGCTTACAAAGAAGGAATGTTATCAAGCTGGAGCTTCTCGCGGGCATGGATGCGCAGCGCAGGATGCGTTTTGGTGGTCATGGTGGCGGTCGCCATGGCTGATCTGAAGATCTTTCGAACAGGTCGTGGAACAGGAACATTATATAATGAGAAGGAAAAGTTTCAACAATGGCCATGCTGGACGAATGACCAGAAGTCGGAGCAGAGTGCTGTGGCCGGGAATCAAGTTCCATACCGGCTACATGGGAGGTGAACTGCGGTGGAGGGGATTGAAACCTTGAATGGTCAAGTAGCTAATACTTCGCATGTGGCCTTTCGCTGAGCACGCGCCTAGGGCAAGTGGGGGGAATGTGATAACGGGGGTTACAGCCCTAATGAGGTCCCCAAATGGCCCTCCATCATCCCCGCAGTAGGCGTGCTAGGCACCGCTACTAGACAGGAAGGAGGCTAGAGAACCACTCCAGGCGGAGGCGAGGAAAAACCCGGGCTCTCATTCTTCCGCCCCAGCCTGCAAAATCTCCAGCGACTTCAAGTCTGCTCCTCAAATTTGTCCGCGTCCATTCATCACTTCACGCTTCAGACACCGCGAAACTGAGACACCCATTGTCGTCGCCTACTCACACCTCTCTCCCTCCTCCTTGGAGCGACCGGATGACCAGAAAGTCATCAGTTCAAGTCACCGCCCACGATGCGCCCTGGCAGCTCGGAACAAGCGCCCTCAAACCGTACACGTGCGGTCAAAGCATGCAAACGTTGCAATCAGAAACGAATCAAGTGTGACGCCTTTGAGTGCGGAACTCCTTGCTCCAAATGTCGACAGAGTAACAGCGAGGAATGCGTCCTGATACAGTCCAGGCGAGGCACGCATCCTCGCAAAAGGTCCAAGCCAAATCCCCCTGCATCAGAGGTCACAGCAGCCTCTGTTGGGGTTGATGCTGACAGGAGCGCCGACGCCACCGCCACGCCCGCAGTATCAGAAGCGACAGCACATCCTCCCCTTAGCGACCCGAATCCTGCGGACGGGTCGCCGCTCCTCCAACAAGCAGGTCAAAGCGTCCGTGTCGACAGTCAAGCTCCCGCCACTGTCCCAAATGGTTTCCCAGTGTCGGCTTCCACTAGTTCCAGCACAGACCTGGCCTCTCCAGAAGCAGCATTCTCGGAGACCAGCGCGAAGTCTTATCGCGAAATATCTTGGGCCGCTATGTTCGACCATTTTCTGGACGGACGACGACGGGACCAAAAGGACACGATAGACAAATGTTCGATCACCTACCTGGGAGAATCCTTCCCATTGGCCATGGTGCTCGAGGAATTCAAAGAAGGGGGACGACCGCGCCTCCATCATGCTGGGCCACCGCTCACAGACGACGAGGCGAGGGCTGAACCTACGAGTGAAAATCACCCCTCACATATGCTCCCAGAGGATATCGCCTTTCTTCAAGCCAAAGATGCCTTTGTCGCTCCTTCTCAGGAACTTCTCGATGCTTTGATCGCAAATTTTCTCGACCGAGTATGGCCTATCTATCCCGTAGTCAATCGGCAAGAGTTTCTTCAACAGTATAAAGCCAAGAAGGTTCCGTGGATTCTATTGCATGCGCTGTGTTTCATCTCGGCAACTTTTTGTCCCCTCGCCATCTTGCATCGTGCTGGGTTTACGGGACGAAAGCAAGCCAGAGTCTCGTATTATCGAAAGGCCAAAGCGTTGTTTGACACCGGCTACGAATCCAATAAGATCACTATTCTACAGAGCGTCATTGTCCTGACGTGCTGGGGTGGAGGACCCAACAATTACTGGAACTTTTATAGTTGGATCTCTACCGGGGTCACGATTGCAGAAGCCCTAGGTATTCACCGATCCACTGCGGGAGCGAACATGCATCCTCATGACCGGAGTCTCCTGAAAAGACTCTGGTGGATTCTGGTCATTCGAGATGCTTCATGTGGCACTCTTGTCGGCCGGCCCTTCCGCATCAACACCAATCACGCCGACACCGAGATGCTGACGGTCGAAGACTTCGAGTATGACATTCAAAGCCCGGATTTTGTCAACCATCCTCTCCGCGACGTCTGCGGTCTGTATCAGATTCATATGTCCAAGCTATCTCTCATCTTGAGAGAGATCATCTCGACGAGATTCGATCCTAATCGCGCCCAGGCTCGAATGGCCAATCTCCACGACACCTTACAAGAATGGCATAATGCGCTGCCGCCCACTTTACGCTGCTCGGAGAATGACAAGGCTTCGAATCCGTTTGCTACTTGTCTCGCCATACTCTACGACCACCACTTGATCCTGAGTCACCTGGGCCGGCCCGCAACAGGAGCGACGTCCACGACCACCGACAACGGATCCCTAGGCGGAGGTTTCCCCTCGCGCCCAATTACCGAGGTGGCCGCCCAGCGCATCTCGTCCCTGGCTTGCACGTTTACACGTAAAAATGAATCTCTTGTCATGCCGCACGAGGTCTTCCAAGGTCTCTTTGTCGCGCAAGCCGTCTTTTACGCCCAAATGAAGAGCCCGCAACCTCTGGTGTCTCAACTCGGGTTTCAGGCTCTGAATAGCTGTCAGATGGTCTGGCACGACATTTACGAAGCGTGGGACCCTGCGCCCTGGATCTCCAAGCTATTTGACAACTTGATCGGAAATAGAAATCAAGATATAGAGTCGAACGAAGGTGATCGACAGAATAGTAACGTGTCTGGAAATGGGGCCCCTTCCATAGGAAACGGCATGGACCTGGACGGAATCAATGGTTATGTTAGCTGGCAGAACCACCCGACTCTGGGTTTCTTCGACATGTCGCAGGGTGAGGAGACGTTTCCGTCGTCGACAGACTATGCCATGTTCCCCAATTACTTTGGGACCACAGAGCCAATATCCTTTCTATCTTGAGAAGCCAATAACAGGCACGAAACGTACCTTGGGAGTTCTTCCTACTTTTGCATCCATGAGCGTGAGCGTTCAGTGATTCAAGACACACAGCAAGCCTCGAGGTCTGGAGGCCCGACAGTGTTTCTCTCTCTGGCCGTTCCTCTGCTTCCTCTGCTTCCTCCCCAAACATTTTCCATTCCATCATTTCCTTCTTCGGCTCAGCACAACCACTCCCCCTTCTCATCTTCCCACCCAAATTCTACTTTCGTCCACCCTAGAATGGTGTCTCGCCCATCCGGCATCTTATATTGGATCCCCGGGATCGTGTCACTTAGCCTCATGCGGCCGACCGTCTTCTCGGCGTTGTTGAGCTCCTCCATTTCTTCCTTGGTTAGCTCAACCAGTTTGATGTTATCCTCGATGCGCTTGAGCGATGACGACTTCGGAATGACAATAACACCCCGCTGTACTGCCCAAGAAAGGGAGACAACGCCGACGGAGCAGGCGTGCTTGGAGGCAATGTTTGTAAAGAGCGGATGTGTTAGAATCTGATTCCGTTCGTTGACTCGTTCGGATCCTAGGGTGCTGTAAGAAAGGTCGAACTCTCTTGGTCAGTCTCTTTTCCCATCTTGGTGGTTGAACAGGCGAAACGACAAGGGAAGGTTAGGAACAAAAGTGACCACTCGCGAAATTGGCAGTGCATCCAGAAAGCCGACAACTTAACCACTGCTGTGGGACGAGTTGCCATGCCCTGCTCGCCCCAGACAGCGAGCATGATATTCGCCGAACCGATCAAAGAACTCACCTCCAGCTAATGACCTGGATTCCATTCTTCTGACACCACGGCACAAGCTTTAGATTCGGATTCATGGCATGCAACTCGATCTCGTTGACCAGTGGCTTGAGCCTACACCGCTCCAGCAAGGGCTCGAGTAGCTTTCGAGTGAAATTGCTGACGCCCAAGCCCCTGACCTGGTCTTTCAGGCCCAGCGACTCGTCCAAGAGCAGGTCCTCCATCATACTCCACGTGTCAATAAAATCGGGCTTCGCACCCCACGGCTCCGGAACGCCCTCCCTCAGCATGAGGTTCGGCCAGTGCATCATGTAGATGTCGATGTAGTCAATGTCGAGGTCGGCGAGGGACTGGCGCAGCGCCGCAGCCGGGGCATGGTGCCAATGCGACCAGAACTTGGTAATGACGGTGATCGATGACCGGGGCACCCCGGACTTACGAATCGCAGAGCCTACAACCTTTTCCACGCCGTAGTATTGCGCCGTGTCAATCAGCCGGTACCCATGGTGCAAGGCGTGGATGATGCTGTCCTCGAGTTGCTGCGCGGCCAAGGTGCCGTATTGGCCTGGATAAGGGCGAAAAAGTAGTCAGGTCAGACCACCATGTGTGAATTTGCGGGAGATGTAGTCGACTTGCTTACCCTGCCATGTGCCCAAGCCGACCAATGGACATTCCATTCCTGCAACGAGGATGGCCCGCGAGGTCAGCATAGGCATTCTTGCTCAAATTCATCATCTGAAAAGGGGCAGGAAAGAGTCAATATACCGTTGTTCAACGTGACAGTCTTCTTGCATACTGGGCGGTCGAAGGAAGCAGGAGTCTCTCCATTTTGCTGCAGCATGTTTTGGGTCCGACCACTCTTTGTCGTATCGATGAAGTTTTCAAACTAGAATCTGATTTCCCACTGACTGGATAGCGCAGCCAAGCTTTCTTTTGCAGGGAAGGACACACCTCGATATGTATGTGAGCCTCAACTCTCCCACAAAGGAAAACGTTTAATAATGAATATATGACACCAGGGGCGAGTGGGAGGAGCAATGAACCGTTGGAGCTTAGGTTGACGGGGCTTGGTTACGGGACAGTATATCTACAGCTGGGCACCATGTCAACATAAAGAGCCGTAAGGAGGACGAACCGAGACCACTATTTCGCCGACAAGAACCTCTCAATGGTACCTAAGTCTCTTTGCTAGTAGCCAGGGACACGCCTAATATCACGTCCTGATGATGAACATACAGATGAGACCCAAGTCCATCGGCTGTAGTAGACCTGTTGGACACCCCTTCCCTCTCGGGGAAGACCTGATTACAGGATATGCGTTCAAATCTCGACCAATAAAATATACTCGAATTCCCTCTGATCAGCCTCGCCGAATCATCTATCCGGCTTCTAATCTACTAAAAGGCCGTTCTGCACGCCAACCACTCGAAGCTGACCGACAAGACCTCGACAATATTTCCCCACGGATCGGCCAAGTAAAGACACTTGACGCCGACGTTACCGGGATCGACAGTCTGGCCAACCTTCTTACCACCGGCGCCGACAACCCTGTCCGCCAGGGCGTCCGGGTCGGGATCGGTGATACAAACATGAAAGAAGCCGGCGCGCTCATACTGGAATTTGCGCTCCGCTGCGACCGGCTTAGGGTCCACGAACTCAAACACCTCAAACCCGACGCCATTCCCGGTCGACATATACGCCAGCTTGACTTCGTTCAGGCTCGACGGGTAGATGGCAAAGATAGCGGCGTCCGGATCCCTCGACCGTTTGATGTGTGCGATCTTGCCGAGAAGTCGGAACCCAAGGTGGGTGCTGTACCAGTCTACCACGGCCTGGACATCGGGCACTGATACTGCCACATGGTTGAGCGGGCGATTCCAAGTTGTCTAGAAGGATGGTAAGCTCGTTAGACGATGAGTGTACCACTTGCACGGAGAGTAGTTTTGACCCTTGGGCCCTTGTCTCGCCAGATCTTAGGAGCCGGATGAGGAGAAGACATGCATCTGCAGGAACGGGACTTACGGCTTCTGACATGTTGGGGTTAGACGAGTGGTGGGCTCTCCCTATGGGTGGGCGGTCCTAGCTGTATACTGGTGCTGCTCTGCTGTGGCTGTGCACTATGCCTAGACTCTTAAATATGCATAGGCCCTGGATCCTGGGGACCAGCTACAATGCGCGCCGACCTGAAAATACGGCTTCTAATACACCCGGCTATATGACCCAACTTTCCATGGAACCACGACGGGGTACAGAGGTATGACCTGCCATTTCCCGGATGCAACTTCCTCCCGAGCTTCGGCTGTGTTCGGGTTTCTCCCACAGTGACTTAGGCTGCCAAGGGCTTACATGCTCCGGGGATCTTACAAACACTAAGGAAGGGAAATTTCAAACCGAATAAGGAAAGGCAGGGGCCAGCCTCATAGATCAGCCTTGCGAAGGCCCTTGTCAGAGCCTCGGTGCGCGCCATGGCTAAGGGAAAGTTATCCTTTGACGGCATTCAAGAGCAATTGGCAGTTTGAAGTCTGTGTATTTATACTCGCTAAGATATAGCTATCGCTCCTGACGGACTTCCATTGTAAAAGACTTTTCTCGGTTGATACGCGTGCTGGATATGGACATCAGCAAGTTCGCTATGCACCAGACGGAGGGATCGTTCGAACCCCTTGACAGAAAAAATCCCCGGTGTGTGCACCGTATTTGTCCTGGCGGGACTTCATCTCACGGCGGTGATCCCGGTATCCATATACATTTAGGCTGGCTGTCGTATAGGACACGGCGCAAGTTGGCCACTGTGTTACCGTTCAATCTAATCCGACTTTGGGCTTTGGCCGGGATCCACTTCTCTACCATCATTGCTCCGGCTCTCTTGAAGGGTAGAAGATCATTAGGACTCTGCTCAAAGACAGCCTTCCGCGAGAAGCCAGAGTAGAGAAAGGGACCACAGTCGTAGCTAGGATTGGTGCGCATGACTTCCATTCTGTAACTACCAGTTAACAGCCACTGAACAGGTTCTCGGCTCACTTTGGAAGCCGGAATCTGATATGGGAAGACCCGAGGGGCGGTAAGGTTATAACAAAGAACACTGAATTGTTAGAATGACGAAAACAAATAGTCCATCGTCGAACCCTGCGTGGGGAGCCAGTATCAATCCAGCAAAATCCACGATGGGTGACAACAGGCGCCCATTCTCGCACCCGGCGACCATCAAAGAAGCCATTTCTGATCATTCCCTCATCCACGAGCAGGGCTTCATTGGAGGCCAATGGGTCAGTGGTACAAAAACATTCCCCGTCTACAACCCTGCGACAGACAAAGTAATTGCCAACATCGCTGATCTCGGGGCCAAAGATTTCAAGACAGCAATCAACCATGCTGAAGCAGCTTTCAAGGAATTCCGGCTCACAAGCGAACATGCTCGCTCCAAGATGTTGCACAAGTGGGCAGCGTTGATCCGCCACCACGCCCATGACCTCGCCGTCATTCTGACGTTGGAGAACGGGAAAACCCTACCAGAAGCTGCGGGAGAGGTCGAGTATGGTGCCTCATTCATCAGCTGGTTCGCAGAAGAAGCTATCCGCTCCTACGGCGACGTGATACCTTCTCAGCATGCTCAAAGTACCAATCTGGTAGTCCGCCAGCCCATTGGTGTCTGCGGCATTATCGCACCTTGGAACTTTCCCATCGCCATGGTCACGCGAAAACTCGGACCTGCGATCGCTGCAGGTTGCACTGTGGTCATCAAGCCACCCTCCGAAACACCCCTGTGCACCCTTGCCTTGACTTACCTCGCACAGCAAGCCGGTATGCCGCCCAATGTTATCCAGGTGGTGCCTACGAGAGACCGATCTGCCACCACGGAGCTCTACACCAACCCGATCGTGAAGAAGGTCTCCTTCACCGGCTCCACTCCTGTCGGCAAACTGATCACGGCAGCGGCGGCCGGGACGATGAAAAAGGTGTCGATGGAGCTGGGTGGAAACGCACCGTACATTGTCTTTGACGATGCCGACCTCAGTCAGGCAGTTGATGGTGTTCTGGTGTGCAAGTTCCGCTGCTCTGGTCAAACTTGCGTCTGCGCCAACAGGATCTATGTGCAACGGGGAATACACGACCGGTTCGTGGAGGCGCTGCTGGAGCGCATGCGCACCTTCAAAATTGGCTCAGGTCTGGACCCTTCAGTCACGCACGGGCCACTCGTCAACCGGGCTGGGGTGGCCAAGGTCCGCGCACACATTGATGACGCCGTCAGCAAGGGGGCTCAGCTGATCGTTGGCGGTCGGGTGCCAGGGGAGAACAGCACCAATGGCCAGGGTTATTTTATCGAACCGGCACTGCTGACTGGCGTCACTCAGTCGATGCTGGTGGCCAAGGACGAGACGTTTGGCCCGCTGGCGCCCATCATCATGTTTAACACGGTGGAGGAGGTCATTGCCATGGCCAACGACACCGAGTTTGGCCTCGCTGGCTACTTCTTCGCCAACGATCTGCGCAAGGTCTGGAAGGTCGCCCTCGCCCTCGAAGTCGGTATGGTGGGCGTCAACACCGGCAAGATCAGCGCCGCAGAGGCGCCCTTCGGAGGTATCAAAGAAAGCGGCTTGGGGAAGGAGGGCAGCATGTACGGCCTGGCTGAGTTCCAGGTTATGAAGAATATAACTTTGGGAAATCTGGGCGTTTGAGAAAATAGACATATACAACCGGGCGCCAGCCGGCATTGCTGTGAGAGGCACAGCCAAAAGAAGTCCATCTTTTGTGTAAGAAATCACAACTGGATTGTTTGTTCTACCCACCACAGGAGAATGTCAGTAGTTGCATTCCCGCCACCACCAACAGAAAGAGGTAGAGGACACAGCCCCTTTCCCATCTGGCATCATCAGCGCTGCTTGGAACTGTCCAAGTCCACGCTACCCTCAGAACTGGTTGTGCAGCAAACATCTTCCATCTATGTCCAGGTTCAGTTCCTCCCGGCATGCATTCCGCCGGTAATCAACAGCTCACCGCCCGTCATATAGCTACTAGCAGAACTGAGCAAGTAGACAGCAGCACCCTTGAGTTCCGTGCGGTCAGCCATCCGCTTCATGGGCGGCTCCGAGACAAAGACTTCGGCCAACCCAGGCCTCGTGGCGCTGATGTCCAGCGTCATGTCAGTCATGACATAGCCTGGGGAGATGCAGTTGACGCGGATTCCCGTGGTGGCCAATTCGACGCTGAGCTGGCGACACAGTGCCAGTACCGCCCCTTTGGAGGCACAGTAGTCTGACGTGTACTGGAGCTTGGAGGCTTGGTGAGCAGCGAAACTGGCAATCATAACCACGGAGCCGGCTGCCGGAGGATGCAAAGGGGTCGGAGAGCTCGAGCCGACGGGTCGTTGCGAGGTCATGTGCCGCACCGCAAGTTGAACGGCGTAGTAGGTGCCCAGGACATTGATTTCGAATGTCCGCTTGACACTTGCCGGAGACCGATCCAAGAACGGCTGATCAGGGCAGATGCCCGCCGCGGTGATACTGTTCAGTCAGGGTGAGCTTTTGCCTCTCTTTGTGGTTATGAAAGAAGGACAGCAGTCGGGGGTATTCCGACTCTGAAATTGGGTAGGAGATGGGTGCTTACATTCCATCTATGCGGTGATAGTCTCGGATGATGGCGTCGAAGGTGCTCTTCAGACGTTCGTAGTCGGTGACATCCGATCTGGAGAGGGAAGAAATATGTATATCAGTCTCGTTCTCAATGCCCCTTGGGCCTTTTCGGACGTGTGGCCCAGGTAAGACGAGGTGCGGAAGACTGACTGGTAATATCCGACTTTGACAGCTCTCTGCCTGAGAATCTCAAAATGCTCATGCGGCGCTGGCGATGCATCAACCAATGCGACTAGACCGCCAGCCTCGACAACCGCAAATGCCAGTGTCAATCCAATGCCTCTGGCACCGCCGGTGATGACTACCACGCGATCCTTGAGACTGAAGAGACTGGTCACGTCGCAGTGCAGGTAGGCATCTGTTGCAGTTTTGCCTTGGACGGTGATGCTGGGAGCCGCCATCATGTCTCCGATAGTAGAGAAGAAGTGTGAAGACTTTTGAGCTGCGACAACCAAGGGCCAGTGCATCACACTTGGAGAGAAGCTCAGCAGAGGCGGCGTGGTTTATCCAGTCCGATAGTCATCGCACCAAATCCGTGAGGTCTTAGGCTACGCCGACTGGCCGTGTGCATCGCCTGCTTCCTTCGGTTATTCGCTGCTCTCACATGAAATTGCTTTCTCTTTGGTGGTTTTCAACTCAGAGCCAACTCCAAAGTTCGTTCCATTCTGGTCCGAAAGCGTGAGCAACCAACATGCTGCATTTCATCCATGGCTTGACAAGTCTTGCGCACGCTCGCCTGGGATGGTAGCCGGCGGCCGTTGGTTGCCAGATGACGCTACAATGGTACCGATCAACCTTACAAGGCTTTCTTGAAACACTTTAGTACAGCGTTGGGGTGCGAGAGCCCCGGCTACTTCACAGTGTCCCTCGAAACTCGAAGCTTGGACGTCTCTATAGCCGATGTGCAGGGGATCAAAAGGGGTCAGACTGGCAGGTTACATCCAAGCCAACGGCCGTGAACCCGCAAGCCTGCCGGCTCATGCAAGTGACTTCGTGCTCCGCAAACACGTATGCGAGTTCTCCGCACTTACAACCATCGTTTTCTATCGAACTATGCAGCCAAGCGGGGATTTCAATGATCCCAGAGCTCAATTGCGTGGCCGGATATCACGGCAGCTCCCAACTTGCACATTTTGCCTTGTCATCTTTCTTTCTACTTGGCCAATTCGCCGGTGCCTCATTCGCTTCAGAAACTCGTCTTCTCTCGAGTTTCGATCTCAGTTGAACGAGGTTTGCCGTTTGACTCAGCGTTCACCACCTGTTCCGTAACCTGCTCTCGTTGTTCCTGGGGAAGGCGATCGGACTTCAAAAAGATGTAGTCAATTTCTTCTAGTCCTAGGCCCTTGGTTTCAGGAAACCAAAAGTAGATCATGGGCACGAAGGCGAAGTTCTTGTTCCCGTTGTTAGCCGTTGGACCCGAGGCCACTTTGAATAAGGACAAGACTTACGAATGCCATGAAGACCAGGTAAGTCTTCCAAGTGATATTGTGAACCAGAGTAGGCGTGATTTGGACAATCACAAAAACCTTGACCAAATTAGTATGTTTTTTGGTAGGGGCAAAGCACGAATTCTCTCATGGGGATAAACACACCCAGATCCAGTTGTTGAAGACAGCTAATGCGGTTCCCTGGGCGCGAAGTCGCAGTGGGAGGATCTCGGTACTGTAACACCAAGGTATAGCGTTCAAGCTGGCCCCGAATGAGAGCATGTACTGTCAAGCAGCTGTTAGTCTAACAAGGATGGACAGCCTAAGCCCATAACTCACAGTGATGAAAAACGCAATGGAAACATTGGCTGTTGCCTTCCCTTTGTCCGTTCCACTGTAGGAGAGCAGGATGGCCACCACCATCATAGAAAGACCCATTCCGATTGCACCAAACATCATAGGCTTCTTTCGCCCGAGACGATCAGCTCCGAGAGCTGGGACCAAGGATCCAACCGCAAATGCTAGATTCAGACAGCCACCCACAACAATGGCGGTATTACGATTGAGTCCGACATTGACTTCGAGCACAGTCGCTGAATAGAAGACAATGACGTTGATCCCCGCCCACTGTGTGTCTGATTAGCATTGTCACGGATACAACATAACTGTCCCCGAAGACCGACCTGGTTCATGAACAAGACCAAACACGCGAGAAACACGCGCCATCCAGTCTGGACAGGATCTCGCTTGAAGATGCGAACCCATTTAAAAGGCTCTGCCTCCTCCAACTCAATGGCTTGGAGAATGTCTCGCTTCTCGGTCTCAACCACAGGGTCCTCTGGGACTGTATTCCAGACTTTGCACAGGACAGCCACACCTTCTTCAGTCCGACCTTGTTGAATCAGCCATCGGGGCGTTTCTGGCAGGCCCACCACTAAAAGAGCAACACTGGCTGCCATGGGGATCTGAAGAGCAATTGGCAGTCGCCACGCGATGGGTCCACTGGTGAAACTCATTCCATAGTCGAAGAAATAGGCCATCGACACCCCGACGGCAGTAAAGAGCACTTCTGAAGTGACGAGTCGGCCTCGATGTTCTCTTTTGCACAGCTCGGACTGATACATTGGGACCGTGGACGTGTCGATACCAACTCCAAGCCCGGTGATGATCCGCCCAACCATCATTTGGGGTACCGAGTAGGCAGAGTCCTGAATGACTGCTCCAAGAGCTATGCAAAACATTGCTGCCCAAATAGCATGGCGACGACCAAATCGAGCACCGATGAAGAAGTTGATGGCACACCCGAGAAAGCAACCGACATTGTAAATAGAAACGATGATGCCGAGGAATCCGGGACCAGGATGATGGAAAATGTCAAGAAAATCCGGGTTTGTGATCAAGCCGCCAAAGACGCCCTGATCCCAACCAAAACTGCACGGACCTGGTCAGTTGTTTTGCCTTGACGACAATGGGGATAGGCTCTAGCCCTGGCCTCAAACGTACAGTACAAATGCCGACAGACATGTATAGGTAATGGCAAGCTGGATTGGCCGACCTGATTTGAACCAGTCTCTCGTCATGGTGTGCTTTGGAAAAAAGATTTCGTCGATATTACACCTGGCCGTAGTCTAAGTGAAAACACGAGTTTCTATCTCTAGAATCGTAAACCTGGAGTTAGACCGACCGAAACGCGGGGGTTGGCCCAGAGTATTTGTACCTGCCCCATTACTCACGCTGACGGTGTTTTTGTGGGGAGATCAGCTTTGGAGTTGCATGTAGATCATCTCTTGAGTCTGGTAAGGCTCTGCGATGTTGCTGAACCAATTCGACTTTCAGGGGGGGTTGGGGGAAGAAGGCTATACGGCTTCGGCACATCAGGCTTTTATGTTGCGGTTAACCGGGCATTAATTAATGAGCAACGACCACAACGTTCACCAGTGATGCAAACCTTGAAAGTAGAGGCCCGATTTCTCTCATTTTCCGTCCATGATTCAGGCTTTTCGTAGATCGACAAGCAGAATCGCTGGATAGCGACGGGAAGACTTGAAAATGGTGTATTGTCTTCACATAAAACTCCAGGCTCTTATCCTGGCAGCGCCGGTGAATGGCTCAAGCAACCCGTTCTGCAAGGTAAAAGGGCCTCGAAATGGCGTCGTTGCGTGGATTGTGGGTTACCGACACCGTCATCATCAATACTCGGGTACGTTAACAACAATGCCTCCGGTAGGGACTCGATGCTGGTATTCATGTTCATGTGCAACGAGGCTAGGGAACCGACGACACCTAGAGGAAGGACAGTTCGCACGAGCCAAGCGCGTAGAGGTCGCCGAGAAAGCCGCACCTCTGCCTGATCGGCTACTCACGTCAACACCCTTCGGTATTAGCTAGTGAGGCCAAGCCTACTCGGTACAGTGGGCAAAACCCCCTTTATTCGGCAACGCGGGAATATTCCGTGTGGACTGAACCCTCTTCCGCTGAATGCAACTATAGTTTTACTACCACCGTATGTCTCTGCAACTGTCCATGTTCCTCAATCACAAAAGCACCCGGTCGCGCAATCAATGGAAGGAATATTGTTTGTGCTCCCGACCTAGTATCGTCTCCTGTTGGACCAAGTTATAGGGGGTATGATTCTTCACTGAAGCTTGCAAAACTCCTGAGGAATATTTGATTCTCAATTGCACTGGTACGTCGCCGGGGATTCAAAGCGAGCTTTGGACCAAATGAAAACGGCAAACAGAAAGGGACGCCAGGATCTATCCCAATATCGAATCAACTTCATGATCTGGGCTTACTCTTCTAGTTTGAACGAGCTGGATTTGAGATCGGCGCCCCTGGATGCTCGTACTTTTGCAGGCGTGGCAGCAGATGTGGCTGGGCAAGGGGAGGTAGAATAGGAATATTGCCAATAAAACGCTCCCAGCTAAATTGTACAATGGACAAGACGCCCCCCATCCAGATCAATGGTTTCATTCTCTGTGAAGGCTTCTTAACAGGCGGAATGCACTGGTTACGAATGCCAATATGACCCTTGCGGCACCCGTTCTATCCCCAGCCATCACGTTTCAATTGTGTCTATCCTGGCCCGTCGGGGGAATCCTAGGGTACGTGCCATCACTGTTGGACTCTCCACCAGGTCGTCTTTGGCATATGTTGCGATTGAGCCAATCTTGGGTGTTGTCAACTATATCTCACCAACTATTTCGTCCGATCTGAATCTCGGGGCATGGTTCTCTCTCCCTGAATCTGACGCCAAGTGAGCTGCATAAACTCGAAGCGGCGATCTACTGGCTCGAAGTCGTCATGGCAGATTCCGTTCCCTTGCGGTCTGTCTTCATCCAAACTGTTGCGACCTCGATCTGGTACACGCCAAAGTCGGTCTCGTCGGAGCACAACGCGCCACTGTCTCTAAGTCGAAACTCTTGGATTAGAAGCTCGGGTTCCAATTTCCCCTCTATGGATGATCCAGTCTGCGCACGGACATCACTTGTTTGATGCCAGTCAAAGGGCACAGCATTGTTGAACATCGAGTCGATTGCAAGTAGGAACCACTGTCCTACCTTGTCGGGGACGTCGAAGGTCTCTTGACGCCCAGAATGTTCGATATCGACCAAATGATACATATCGTAATGGGGAGGTCTACAGGCAGAAACGTGATTGGTAGAATTTGCCCGTACAGTGTACAGGATGGCACTCCTGATCATTGATTGGTTGGACCTCTGACATTGGGTTTGAGACTCCCCTTTTCTTTCTTGATCCTTTAGAAGAGGATTAATCAGTCTAGACAACGAGTAACCGAATCAAGGAGTTGCGGACAGTTATCTATCGAGTTATGGAATCTATCTAATCAGGACCTTCTATGCTGTTTTATTGTCGTTGCGCGAGACCCGTTACCCCTACTATTATGCCCACCGCCGTACGAGTTGATACCTCTGGCTAAGAAGCTCGCCCCAGTTCAATATTTGTCTCCTTAGCTCGCCTTCATTTAGGGCATAGTCCTAGGCAGTGATCAAGGACGTGTTTACAATAGGAACAGGGCCTACCTTTCGGCTATAGCCCGTAGTCTAGAGCTCTCAAAACCCTCCGAGGGATGAAAGATAGTATACGATCAGTACTACTCTAGTGTACCTCGGGTATGATTTATTTAAAAGGTTGAACAGCCCGTCTTCCCAGTCCTGTAGAACTTGAACATATTCTCGAAATCTCAGCATATCCCTCTCACGGGTCAACATCACCATGCCATCTCCGCAGTCAGAAGCGATTAAAATAGTATTTGGTGATATTGGAAAGATTCTCAGTCAAGGAAATCTCCCGCTTGACATTACCAGATCTGTTGTTGAACGTGCACATACTCTGGCATCGGAATCTACGGATGTGACCTACGATGAGGTAGACTGCCCAGGGTCGGAAACCCCAGCACTTTGGTGTAAGCCCATTGGGGCCTCTGGAAAACATATTGTGCTTTATTTCCATGGTGGAGGTTACACCTCTGGGAATCCACACATGTATCGAAAATTAGCAGGGCATTTGGGGAAAGCCATTGGCTTCCAGGTCCTGGTGACTGACTTTCGAAAGGCCCCAGAGGCCCCTTTTCCTGCCCAGCACGAAGATTCCACTGCAACATATCAATGGCTGCTTCAAAAAGGCTACCTTCCGGAGAATATTGTGCTAGCTGGTGACTCGGCTGGGGGCAATCTCGCAATTACAACCGCGCTCAGACTGAAGAAAGATGGGAAGAAACTTCCAGGCGCTGTCGTTACTTTCTCGCCTTGGGTCGATATGGAACTGAACGGCAAGACCTTCGAAACGAACTCTGGTACCGACGTTATCATCACTCGAGCTGCTTCAGCCATGGCAGTAGCAGCTTGGCTTCAGCAGGCATCTCCCAAAGATCCCCTTGCGAACCCACTGTATGCGGATTTCGCGGGATATCCGCCTCTTTTTATATCGGCTGGCACCCACGAATCCCTTCTCGATGACTCTGTCAGACTCGCGGAAGTTGCAGAGCGAGCAGGAGTTCATGTTTTCTTTGAGCAAGTTGAAGGTTTGCAACATGTTCACGAGTTCATGGCTGGCAAGGCACCTGAGGTTGACGAGACTTTTGCGAAAGTGAGAAAATTCTTGGAAACGGAGCTGAAGCTGTGATTAGCACTCGCTTCTTGAACGGACAATCTATGCACCGCCCACCAGTAGTAGCATCTTCACAGCATGATTCCCATTGACATGGAGTGATCATCCGTGACTTGTGTAGGATGCCGGTCGGCAAGGGAGTAACACGAGTCGCGGTTTGCGTTGTTAGCCGAGGAGGCCCGCTTTCGCGTCTACTGATTCTGAACTCCGTGTTGGCGCTCGTCCTGTTGCTCCAGACTACCGGCGCCCATACCGAGGTAACATGAGTGCTTGTCGGTCCGAAGATCATACGGAGCAGGTCTGAAATACCGTCTTTTGAATGTCAAGGACCACAAGGTCCCGATGGATTAAACAATATCACTTGTATATATTCAAAATCACCGAGTAGGCCCGATAAGCTTGGATACCTCGTCTATCGGGAATTCCTGATATCATATGTCCAGTCCGGTTGGTATTACTTCCTCCCTCCTCTGGCGAATAGGTGACCCGGCAAAAGTTGATAAGTGAGGTCTAGGTCTGGGAAAATCTGCTTCTGGTCTCCAATCGGCCTTGACATCTGGTAGTCAAAAATAGCATCTCGTTTGGCAAAGCGCCATTGTCCTTGCTCCTTGCGATAGTGGTCTACATATCGTACCAGCATGGTAACTTCAGATACTGCACCATGGTCGCCTAACATGACATGGTATGCAACAACGTATGCCTCACCATGGGCTTCATCCTCGCTGGTGACTGATATGAGATGATTGCACAAGTAGTGACCAGTATAGCCCATGCTGGGCTCGGCCGTCTTCATAAAGGCGATAATCTCATCGGCGTTACAGTGAAACACTTCGCCATGATTGTCGACTGCATCATGAGTATAAAGACTGCGCATCAATTCGCTATCCCTTTGATCGGCAGCTCGAGAATAGGGCATCACTAGGTCGCGTATTTTGTCCTTCGCAATGAGTACAGCTAACGTGTCCATCGCTACACGGAGCGTTGAGGGATGGTAGTGATCGCGAATGGTATTATCGTTCTGTTCAGGGTTGTAGGACTGTAGTCAAGTAAGGTATGATTATGGATAGCCTGGAGGGTATTTGAGATGCCCCCAACACCTAGATATAGTTCTTTTCCTGAGTGCCAGCGGTCTTTTCGAAGTTGTGTCGAGACTCCAGGACTTTGCAACAAAGACACGGTCCCATCCGCCAAGGAAGACGGGTTTTGTCTTCATCCCGGCTTGTTCTCCTGTGTAATATTCCTGTCCAAGAAGGCGCAGTCGCAAGTCTGGCACAACTTTCAAAGACCATCGCACTATAGGCTGGAACCTTACTACTCAGAGGGATACTATAGCTACTCATCTTCTTACAGAGTGTACAGGCTCATTTGTAGCGACTACACCCGCCAAAGGTCACATTGCATTGCCTCTCCTCGCTGCCTCAGACAATAGAGACTGGAGATCTTTCAGATAGAAGTTACAGCCTTGTTCCATCTGGCTGTAATGCACCCGTCCCCTTGACATGAACTTCTTTAAGTATCGGTCCAGAAATCTCAAATGGCCTGCATGGTAACGTCACCGCCACGAATCTTGCAGGTTCAGTCTTGGAGGCATTGATCCATTTATGCATTGTGCCTCGTTGAACGATATGGTCCTGAGATCTGTCAGCAATCTTGATACTGTTATTCCCAGAATATGGCAAGACTCACGCCAGGCTTCAAATGTGCCGTCTGCCCGCTATCCAGCTCACAAATAATTTCTCCGATGGCGCAGATAGTGAAATCAATGCTCACAGTCTGATGCATGTGGCTCTCCCCTCCCGGCGAAAGATCCAAAACAATGAGGTTCGCTCCCTTTGGTAACACGCTACCGAGAACCTTGTAACCGCACGGGCTTTCTGAGGGGTCTTCACTCCTGTACGCCTTCACGTCCACTTCATCTTCTAATGAGCAGGGGACTTCCGGAACAGCGTAAGATCGTGCTCTTCCGCCCACGTTGTGAATCCCAAAATAGAGCTGGTTTGGCGATGAGTGGTATATTGACTTTCCCCCACTGTCATGGGTAGTTATGTAGCGTTTGTTTGGTGGCAGATCGGTAGGACTTGCAGTCCACGCGCCTAGACTCGACGAGGTGAAGTTCAGCCAAGCTGTCTTGAAGACGACTTCTTTACCTTTCCCAGAGTGCTAATGTACCCAGGCACACACATCAGATGGTGAAACCAAAAGCCACTGAGCAACTCACGGAGAGTTGTACGAGATACCCCACGATCGAGCTAGCTGTACCCCACGGGTCGCTCCCCCGTTCCCCAGCAGTAAACTTGGCATACGACTATCACATCCCGGGACACGGAGCCTTCCGTGCAATTCAAACTTGACCCCTTCCATGATCAACCATATTGCAGGATCAGTGTGTTGAGTCTTGGCAATAGAGCTTTGGACTCGTTCAGTTGGGCTTTATCAATAGGATTTTCCACGCCCCGATCCTACTCAGACAGGGGCCGTCGCGACAAAGAACTCCCTGGGCAATTGAGGCGGCGCGCGTTCGAACTTGAAATCTAAAAGTACGAACTTGACACGGCAGCTTACGTTGGGCGCTTGTTCATTTTTGCAAATTTCAGCTGTATTTTATTCATTCTGAATATCCTCCTGCGCAGGATATCTCCTGGCGAAAGACTCAGCATGAATCGACTCGGGCTGTTGTACAAATCCGAACTCAATGACGACGCGAAAAGGTTGGCCAACAAATTTGACTTGTTCGACAAATCGAGGCCTGGAAAGTATGTGTTTTCCTGGTGATAATCCACATAGTCACTTAACCATACTTTCTGCCAGGAAATCCATTCGACAACAGGATGGCCGCTTTATTGGACCATTTGGGGTACAGCTGCATACGCCCATCCTTGGTGAACACCTGATAGAAGTGGCCAATAGCCTTGCACAGCTTCCGGGACTGGATTTCAAAAATCGCGAGATTGCAATTGTGACGACTGGTGTCAAGTTCAATGCTGCCTTTGAGCTCCTTGCACATACCAGACACGCCTTACGCGCTGGTGTTACACAGGCAGAAATTGATGCGATACTACGAGGAGAGAGGCCCGATACTTTCGATGACCATGCTAAGGCTGCCTACGATGTTGCACATGAGTTGGTGAATAGGCCAGGCCCATTGTCCGAGGAGCAATGGGCTCGCGCGGTTGAGCTCTTTGGTAAAGAAGGTGCTACCGCCCTCATCCATTTCGTGGCCTTCTACTCTAGTGTATGTGTAGTACTCAATGGCTTTGACTGCAAGATCCCTGACGGGGAAGCTTGAGATTTTGATATTCTGATATAACATCGATTACTAGCTTTCATGGCACACGAGCACTTTCACTGGGAAGAGAGCATCATGTATTTTAGACAACCTCTGTAGTAGAATATCTTGCACAAATGTCAACGCCGTTCTTCTTTCCTCATCGGATATGCTCAATTCTTAGATTAAACTAGGTAATAAAGTATCGTTTCCGACTACCAGGCCTCCTGACAAACCTGGCTAGGTCTGCACCTCTTGAACTTACAACATAATTAGTACAAAGTTGAAATAATTCTATGTCAAGACTGGCCTATTGCGCATCTGTATCCAGCGGGAGAGTTTCAATCTTGAACATAAAACGCCAGGTCAACCTGTTCACCTCTCGCCGCAGCTTTTGCGGCATGCTCCTCCAGCTCGGTGAATCCGTTGCCCAGGACTCCCCGCCAGCGATTACCGCTGTTGTAGCGAATGTCCCAGTCCTCAGCTCTCAGCTCCGCGATCATGACTTCGCGATATAATAGCGCACTTCCGGGCCACGCAGCAGTTACCCGTCCACCTATGCGATGGTTCTTGTACCAACTTCGACATCCGCCCGTCCAGGCTAGCCCTTTATGGATCTCATCTCCGTAACGGACGAATTCGTCGGTTGCATCCTGACTAGGTGCCACAGACTTGATGTCCTCGGAGGCCATCTTCTTCAGCCACCGGAGAATATAGTCGGCTGTCCATGAAATCGAAGGGAGAAGTGTGCCGTGACTGACAGTCGCGTTAGGGCCAGTGAAGATGAAGTAGTTCGGCATGTCAGGGCAGGCAAGGCTGAGATATGACTCTGGCTCTTCAGCCCATTTGGATGCGAGTGTAACATTATTGCGGCCCGTAACAGGGTACCGTGGAATGTAGGAGACATCAAAGCCAGTCGCACAGACAATGACGTCGAACGTGTAGAAGGCTGCTGCTGTTTGAATACCTGAGGGCGTAATATTGATAATGGGATTTGTTTCCAGTGTCACGTTAGGACGGAGGAAGGATTCGAGGTATCCCTCGCCAGGTGTGACGCGCCGGCAACCAAATTCCCAGGTTGGGATAAGTTTCGAGCAGAGCTCTTCATCATTCTGCAGTATCGATCTCATACGTTCAACAGACACTTCTTGGGCTTTCGTGTTTTCGATCGAGCCCCTCTTGAACTATCGTCATTGTTGATTAGCATGGATAGCTCCAAAGGGGGAACGCATGGAATAGGCATCGAGGACATACGAATCTGTACCCCTTGTTCATCCCTTGCTGCAGCATCTTACGATACTGGCGATACTTCTCTTTGTCCGTTGCGAATAATCGTCTGACTTGCCTTGGATACCTTGGGTTGAAAGTACTGTCGCCCTCTCCATCATCGTCTTCTATTTCCTCCGTGCTATAATGTCCATTCCCGTTCTCCATGCTTGTCTCCTCGGTATTGACTCCCAGTTCTCCGGCTTTTACGTCGAGGGTCTCGCCTATTGATGGTGTGATATAAGTTGGGCCACGCTGGAAGCTCACAACTGTTGTGCCTTCCAATTTGACCATTTCTGGCAGGATCTGGATGCCCGATGACCCGTTACCAATGATTCCAATGCGTTTGTGGCTGTAATCGTAGGTATTGTCCCATGAGGCGGAGTGGACTTTATGTCCCTCGAAGTCGTGGATTCCTGGGATCGACGGCCAGTCCCATTGACTACGAGGTGATTGTTAGAATCACAACAGTCTGAGGCATCAGCTGCCACTGACTCACGAGCCCAGCACTCACTGATTCTTATCGAGAATGGTCATACCTTAATAGACCCTTGGCAGAGAGAACAACGTCAAACAGCTCTACTCTTTCCTCTTGGCAATTTTTTGAACCCGAACTTTCCACATGGATTGATCTTTCTGCCAGTCCAAGCCCACTACGCGTGTGTTGAATTGGATATCACGGCGTAGCTCCCATTTCGTTGCTGTCCGTCTGATGTACTCGTAGATCTCGCTGCCGCTGGCGTAAAACCTCGACCAGTTTGGATTCGGGTCGAAGGGGAATGCCTGGGTGTCACAGTAGTGTTAGAGCTGTACAAAAACAGCCTTTGGTGGAGATACAGCCAAAATGACACCGGAGTACGGGATACTAACATAAATGTGTGCTGGTACGTCACATTGAACACCAGGATAAGTGTTCACCTTCCAAGTTCCTCCAACCTCATCGTTTGCTTCAAAGATGGTGTGGTCGATGAAATCCTGCATTTCCTTGTGTTCATGTTGAAGCTTGTGCGCGAATATCAGCCCCGAAAAGCCAGCACCAATGGTAGCAACCCGGAGGGTTCGCTTGTGATATGCAGGTCCTTCAGAGACAGGAACACATATCTGCTTGAGCCGCTCTGTGGATACCATGGTGACAAGGCGAATGGAACAGACTTGGTAAAATTTTTTCTTTAAGTTTTACCTCACTTGGGTTTCAGCGACATACTCTTTCAACAGGCTAAGCCATGGGGTGAGATACGAGAAGTATCATATAAGGAATGAAGGGAATAGTTAGAGCGCACAACAATCAACCCGTCCTCAGGTGATACCTCCTCATCCGCCAGAGCATTCACAATGAGCATGCTCGGGTCCGAAAGTCCCCCCGGCTACCGAACCTACTTCTTTCCGGCTCAACGACACTGAATGTTGACGGCGTGTCAATTCTCCATCGGGAAGAAATGCGTTGGAGAGAAACAGGGGCCCAAAGGTCCTCATATGAACCCTTCTTACCGTTCCATGTGGCGGATGCTTCGGGTCGGCCAGGAGGGATACATGGGCGAGTCGTGGTAACTATGGGCTTCCGAGGCCCTAATACTCTATTTGCGGGGAAATGCCGAATGCTAGTGTCTGGCCCCACACTATTAGATATCGCAGCTATGATTAGCTGATAGGGGCCCACTGCTCTCACTTGTGGGATTTAGTCAATATGTTCAATCAACTTTAAACACTCCTGACACTTAGGGGATAATCAAATCACCAGCCATCAGGGCTTGATATCCTACCCCTGAGACCCTTGCTATATGTAATAGTTGCCCTTTCCATACATCAGTTTTTCCCCTGGCGCGATTGGGTGTCTCCAGCGGCCAAATACATTGGTAACTGTAGGGCCCTCGCCAGAGGTAGTGCTACCGCGAGGGACGAAATTGACTCCAGGCTGACAATGAGAGAAATGTGCTTATATGAGGTCTCAGAGCGTGCGAATCTCGCATGGCATTTCCTAGGTATGGGAAGGGTCCTCTTTGCTCGCCTACCTCCTCCCCACTGTGGGCAAGATCAGGGCAAATTAATTGCGAGAAGTAGACGAATGTAACGCCCTGCGGAAGTGATTCATAGGCCAAAAAATACTATTACATCGATGGTGGTGCATCCGTAGCACTCCAAACTTCGTAGTGCATAGCCTTTCATGCTATTGCTACAAGTTCAACTCCGGGCTCTTCAAATCTACTATGGTCGGATCAAGGTCCGTCCCCGCCATGTTTCAGGAGCTACACAGGGCGGAAAATGACGTTTCTTCAGGAATACATTATTACAGCGTACTATACCAGGCACGGACCTCGGGGACCATCGGAGCGCCTGTTGTATCTACGAGTAGTAGAATCGTCTTGCATTCAGGCGTTTAAAATTGAGCTCATCAGTGAATGCAAGATTTTGGGGTTCACTTTGTGTTGCCAGTACGCGCTTCCCTCTATCAAGACTCATCTCGTCCTCTTGCCAATATGCCTTTCGGAACTATTAAGACCTCGGAATTTTCGAAGAATATTCCTATACATTCACGTGTTTTCCCCGTCGAGGAGAGTACCTATTCGGACGTTGATGTACTGGCCATTCAGTACCGTACTTCATCCAGCGCTGTAAAGTTCTACTTCCTGAAGAGTTTGAGATTGAAGATGAGCCAGTTGCAAAGGCTGTGCTGTTGCGATACGGCATGGCTAGAACCGGGGCCTATCACGAGTTTATTCATCAAATCGAAGTCAAATTCCAAGGCAAAGTTTATGACTATGCCGTCTCATTGATTCTGGACAACGAAGCTGCCATTTACGGTGGCAGGGAGGAGGTTTGGTATTCCCAAAACCTTTGGTAAATTGGTCTTCGATCTCGGCCAAAATGGTGGCACCACAGCAGGTTTCTTCTCAGGACGCGTGGAGAGACCAGAGGGTGTCCCTCTCGCGTTTTTCGGTTTCAAACCCAGGGATAGGCGTCCCTACGGCGAGCTGCCCCCAACACAGAAGCCGGCGATGAACCTCTGAATCATTCCCAGTCCTAAGCTGGGCGAACCACCATCTATACGGGAGTTCATACCAATATACATGGATTTTGAGAGAGGCGAGGTTTGGACAGGCGAAGGGTCTTTGGCTTATTCAGGATTCTCAGACTTCGACCCGCTACACAAATTACCCGTCCTCCGGTATGAAAGTGCGACCCTTGTTCGACGAGCAGAAGCGCGTATGCGCCCTGTCACTGAAGTCTTCAAGGTCTAAAGACTTTAACATTGGCCAGGGGAATTAATTTGTGTGAATGAAGACGGCCAGGTAACATAGACGGCTAGAAGCTTGCCATATAGCTGTCTGGAATGTCTTGTGATAAGAATACATGTTCAATTCTAACTATTGAGTCAAAAATGGCGAGTCATTTCCGCTACCCTGCGTGTATTATTATACTTTCTCGTGGTTGAAACGCACGAAATGGTACCTTCCCAAGGCAGAAGTCCTCTTTGGTGGAGTTTCATATAATTTCATATTCTGAGCTGGTATTACACATTATTGGCTGTACTGTAGGAGAGACACTAGACCAGCTGGCTCCGACCCTCAAAGTAGGCGAGGAATGCCATATCCGTATCATATTGATCCACTGTACACCCATTTGAAGTGCTGGGTGCCAAATTGAAGCCAAGGTCATTCACGCTGTTGTCTGTTTGGGGAAGAAGAAAGTCCTTGACTGGTAATTCAGTAGCAAAGTCGTAGGGTCTCGGACTCTCCGGGAGGTGTTCATCCCAAATTGAGGCACGATTGAAATGATCAATCTGTGTGGGCGGCTTCGTCTGCAGCTAGTTAGTGATATTCGACACGGCGTAGATTACAATGGCTCACCCGTTCTCTGTCGTCCAGGGAATACAGGAAGTTATTGGGGTTGGGATTTTCGCAAGAGTAGGATTCGGAGTCTTCATATGTATCAAGCACAGGAAGCGACTCGTCCAACGTCTCATTGAGAGGGGAAGATGCAAGGTACATGAGATCCACGAACTCAGGATTCGAGAGAGAAAAGGTTGGACTCAGAGTGAAATTGTTAATATCGTCAAAGAAGCTTTCGAGGGCAGGGTCAAGGGCAATATCCGACAAGTCTTTTTTCACGGAAATGAGGTGCGAAAGCGGTTGCACGAGGGGCTTGATCTTCACATGTGGCGTTATAGACCAAACTAGCTTTTCGCCGTCGTTGTGGCTGCCCTTTTTCAACAGTCGAGATCGCATTGCCGGCCTTGATTGATTAGTGAGATTGACCTCTTCGGTAAAAACTAAAAGTCAACTCACCAATATATGCTGTCGAGGAACATGCAATGTCGATGGGTAAATTGAACTGGCCGTGGTCGCTGCCACCGAAAACATTGCCTCCAGTTGTTTGGGGTCGGAAAGCAAAGAAACTAGCGAGCTACATTAGCAGAGCATTGAATCAAGGAGAGTAAAGTCTTTCCTACCAGGTAGTACTTGTAGTAAGCCCAGAATGTACACATGAATTCCACCGGGGAGTGGTAGATGTGTTTGAAGTGCTGGTTGGCGTTGAATGAGCATAACGCGGCGGCTCGTCGGAGGCGTTCCCTCTCACTCAGATCAGCGAGCAGTTCTTTCCGTTGCGGAGGCTTCGACGGTGATGAGAAGTCCTTGCCATAGATGATGGCATCGTAGATATCGCGAAACAATGTCTTGATACGCAGATCTCGGTCCACCTCCTCTATGGCGACATAAAATCATCAGTAGGCGGCCTGCTTGAGGGAAGGGCTCAACTAACCGAGAGTGAGATTAATGTAGTCGCAGTGATCTATCAAAAACCTCAGGTTGTCGCTGGCATAGCCATGGCGAATCTTCCACGACATAAATGTCTCGAGCATGTCGTTCATTGATATCTCATCTTCGCCGGGCTGACAGAGGTGCTTGTTCTCCTGTCCCAGCTCCCAGAAGAGGGATCGCCTTGCGCCACACCACGGCACTTGTTTCCACACTCCCTGGGGTTCAAGCTGAGCACAATTCAATGCACAGGCGTCTATTGCTTTCCTGTTCGCTTGTCGGCGAGACGAATTACTCTTCGCCTTATCTTCAATGGTCGTTTGTGGACCCGGGAGAAAGTGTGGTTCTTCTAGGATTATTCCCCGTGCAAGCTCTTTTGGTTGTCTGGGCACGGGACTCTCCTTCAAGAGTGGCTGGGAGGCAACATAGACGAGGTCTAGTCAAGATAGGCAGCTCACTGTGAGACATCATGTCCAAATTGAGCCTGTCTTGCCCAGGTCAGCAAACTGCTACGGCACCCTGCGACCTTGTTTGTGGTTGAGTTGATGTGATTTCAAGGACAATGGAGGCATTTCTGCACCCAGCAGCCTACTGTCGGTTTCGAGAGTGACCAGTCAACATCCTGGCCAAGAGAAAGCATGCTCTACGAGACCCAAGTACAAGTACGCAGTTTCTCCTGCTTACCACCATCAACATCTTCAAACACCACGCTTTCGCTTGCCCACTCCCATCGTGATCGACGTCATCCTCCTAGACCCTTCTCCGCTGTTAACTCTTGACGCAAACTCATGGGTGTCGCGCTCTCACGTGTGGAGCAATATAAAGCCCGGTCGATGGGAAAGTAAGCATCTGGTCCAGACCGCGAGAGGGCAGCTCCCATCAAGCGAAGGACATCTTTCCTGGAATACCCGTCACGTTACCTCGTTATTTGAGTTGTTCATGCTGCTTAAGGACAAAGCTAGGTCAACTGGGATACACACGAGTCGTGGTATCGACGCCTGCCGAGGGTAATGCAGAATAGCGGCTGCACCTAGTCCGAAAGTGGATAGTATGCAGCCTCGTCATGGCCGATGGCATGTTCCAATTGGGCCGTGGCTTGATTCAGAGTGTTACTTCAGGGGCATCTCAACTCATAATTCGATGTTGAGATTGTCCCACGGGGAACGTGCCCCACGAAGAATATATGGGCATTGAATTCTGATCAATATATAGAGAGAGAGAGAGAGCAAGGAACTCCAGACTCTTCTCATGGGCACTCACAGCTTCCTCAAACCATGCAGATCAAGATCCCCGCCCTTCTACGAGGTCGTCGCGAACGGCAGACGGCTACAGACGCAAACGGACAGTCCGCAAATGACAGCGATCACAAGGCCACTATGGATAGCAAGCATGAGAGCATCGCTCTGGAGAACGGAGTTCAGCATTTTGAGTCTGCTACGGACACATCGGATGCACAGGGAAGGGTAACAGGGCGCGTTATTTTAGCCATTGCTGTAAGGCCAGGATTCCATTTCTCTAGCATCTCAGCCGCGATATACTGACAAGCATCATCCAGGCCCTTGGGTTGACATATGAGGCCGCTCTTTTCTCCTTCGTCGTGCCTGCAGCTGTCCTCTTGACCATCAATGCAGACATTGGCCCGTCAGCCAATCTGAGCTGGGTTGCTACGAGTTTGTCATTGGCAAACGCGGTTCTGCAGGCGACTTTTGGTCGCGGGGCAGATATCTTCGGCCGGCGATACTTTCTTATCTGTGGCAATATTTTTGGACTTGTCGGTAGGATCCAACTCATTGTTGATGCTACGACTTGAAACAATAGCGCTGACCTGCGCAAAGGAACTTTAGTCAACGGACGGTATGTCACACCCGCTCGTGCACTTCAATGGCTGAACTCGCGTGTAGTGCCAACTCAATCCGAGTTGTGATTGCAGGCACCGCTATCCAGGTTCGTTCCATGTGCTCTTCCTTCTCTCTATCGTAATCTCATCCAAGCGCAGGGGATCGGTGCTGCCCTTCAACAAGTTGCATATGTCTCCGCCTTTGACATTGTCCCAAAGAAACATCGAGAGGCAACTCTGTCTGCACTCAATCTTGCTGCTCTCCCTGCTTCAATGTTTGGAGCTATTATCGGTAGGTGCAAAGGATTGGATTGAGGCCCCTGAAGCTGACTACATGGGTGCCTAGCCTTTTCTGTGGTCAAGACATTGAGCTGGCGCTACACATACTATTTTGGCACCATGATCAACGGGATAGCCCTGATAATGGTTATCGTATTTTACTGGCCACCAGGATGGGTTGGACTCCGTCCAGATGGCAAATCACGCACCCAACAATTGAAAGACCTGGACTATGTTGGCGTGCTTCTCATGGCCGGTGGTTTGATTTCTTTCTTGCTGGGCGTCTCATGGGGGGGAACCCTTATCCCTGGACCAGCGCAACCGTCCTCGTCCCACTACTAGTCGGAGGTATTGTTCCTCACTCCATATCGCCGTATGAGACATCTAACGCCGTGACAGGACTGACTGTGGCGACCCTTTTACCCCTTTGGGAGTTCTACGCCCCGGCCGATATGGACAGACTGTTTCCCGGGAAATTGATTACAAATGTCAGATCGGTCATCCTACCGCTCTTCATCACCTTTGCTTCCGGTCTTGCGGTAGGTGCTCTTCACACTTTCAAGTACAAATGGTATTTAGAGCAGCACTGACATTTATCGGCAGCTCTATGGGCTCCAGGTTTACTGGCCTCAATGTCTGCACCCAACTCTTCACGTCCGAGCCATTCTGACATGCAGATAGTGATTCAAACCCTGTTTACCACAGACCCTGATCGGGCTGGCTGGCTCAGCTTTGTACTTAATGCCGCCGGGACTAGTGAGTATCCCCAGACGAGCAAATCTTCCATGTGTTGTCATTGACATTCTCCTACAGCCGGAATCATGACATCGGGGATTTTCTTTGGTATCCTAAGGCGCACGCGACTCCAACTGGTCGCATATACTGCGCTACAAACTGTTTTTCCGGCAGCGATGTCAACCATCACTCAGCACTCACTTGCGCGGGCTGTAGTTCTGGCTATATTCACTGGTTGGGCCCTCAGCTCGACCATGATCGTCAGTGTCTTGTTTGTCCAGTACGGAGTGGGCGACGATCGCCTTGGTATCTCGAACGGGTAAGTTCATTACCCGCATTTGGTGACAGCCCTGAGAGGACATCGAACATGACGAGAAAACAGGCTGCGCGGAACCATTGTGAACTCCGGAGCCGCCATTGGGTTTGCGATCTACAGGAGGATTGTCAACAACAAGGTCAAAGATACCATGGGGCCAGCCATGGCCACGGCTTTGGTCGGTGCGGGATTACCAGCCAATTCAGTCGAACCGTTTATTGGTGAGTAAACCTGTCGGAACCAGGGCTTTGAGGTAAGATTAACCAAGGTGTAAAGGCGCTTTCCTGACAGGAAACTCCACCGTTCTCGCCGGAATCGATGGGGTGACGCCAACCGTCCTGGCAGCCGCAACAAGCGCATCTCGAGATGTGTACACCCAGGCATTCCGAATCCTCTTCCTGGTCACCACAGCCTTTACTGGTAAGTCTACAAAGAACTCGAAAGTCTCCAGTACTAATGCTGTCTAGGCGCTGCCTTTATTGGTAGCCTCTTTGTCCCAAGTGTCGATATTCACTTGACTCAGTAAGCTACCAACACACATCTGAAGTCTACGGCTAACATACATAGAGATACTGCTATTCAACTCGATAAGCCCCACGTCATTGGACATGGTGAAGGTGAAGCAAAGGTTCTCACAGAAGAAAGTGCTTAGGAGATACTCAGGGAGTGGGCGACCGTGATATTGTCATGCTGGGCAAAGACATACCATTCGTGAAACAAGTCGTTTGAACTTGCGCCAGCATTGAGACAAGTGACATACCCTCTGGGAACTGCTCTCGGGAAGCATTTACTCTGTGTTATGACTTCAGAATCATTCTCGTCGAGATCCATACATGGGCGAGTTTGTTTTGACCAGAAGAAGATGGCACATATATGCCCTGCAGTCGAGTCGTCTACGTATAACATATTCAGAAATGCAAATGCAAATTCCAAACACACAGACTTTCCCGTGACCTTTGCTGGAACTTCAGTATATTTGATGTGCATGGAGGGGTCTGCCACCCGAGGAATCTCTATGCATCCCCTGCCACACGCAATGCTCCTACCCATGTTTTCACGCCTGATTCCTTTGGTCTCCCCAACAGAAGCCTCCTCTAGACCCAGCTAGCCTATGGCTGGGCTCTCCGAGCTCGGCACTGCGTAAAAGCTGTAAGCTATGCATTTAGCTCAATATTCTCTGGGCTCAGCTTCTCGTTCCGACTTCCTAGGTCTCTTGTTCCCAGGATTCTCCAGCTTCCCAAGCACGCTCCAATCTCGGGCCCCCGGGGGGTCTCCGCTCTCCATGGCGGGCCCCGGTCTTCCGTGAATCGTCGGCCCGCCAGCTCACTGTTCTCTATCATTTCACCGTTGCAGGCTCAATCTCGTCGCTTGGGGTATCATGGAACTGACCATCGGTCTTCTTGCCTGAGGGAGCCTCACCCTCTCATCGCTGAGCACGCCGTATCCGAGAACCTTCCAGTTCCCCCGGGACCCCCCTTACCTGCGTGCACAGCACGACTCGTGGTAGCTCATCCCGGAAGCAAACAGAGCCGGACCTACAGGGGTGCCGAGTTGGACATGTCATTTTGCATACTTAGTCTACGAGGATTCCCTCGACGGTAAGCGAAATGTCCAGCCTTGGAACCAAGCATCAACAACCACAATCATCCATACTTCTTCCAACATGGCAGATAAGACTCCAGTTCCAGCCTCAGAGATTGAGCACGTACATTCTGAGATGGATGTTCCCCCTCAGCTCGAGAAGACCCACGTCGAAGAAGATTGGACTGCCGAAGAAGAGCGAAAACTAGTGTAAGTGATACAGAAATCATGAAGCACGGTTTACCTGTATAATTAACTGGGTGAACTAGGCTCAAGATTGACCTGCGCATCCTGCCGTATCTCTCGGTGATCTTTGGCTTGTCTCTGCTTGATCGGATCAATGTTTCGGCAGCATATATTGCAGGCATGAGCACTGATATCGAACTTTCTGTCGGTGAGGAAATGGAAATGGAGCTCGCATGAGCTTAGTAGCCCTAGAAGACTAACATGGACTCAAGGTGCTCGGTACTCGATGAGTCTATTGTTCTTCTTCATCACCTATGTCTTGCTTGAGATCCCCAGTAATTTGGTAAGTTAAAGCCCCCCGAATTGTTTATACCGTGCCTGTTGACCTAGGATGGTTTGATAGATTATTCGACGAGTCGGCGCCAGATGGTGGCTGAGCTTCCTGATCACTGCCTGGGGTATCTGCGTCATGTGCATGGGGTTTATACAAAGCTGGGTCCCATTGGTCGTCCTCCGTGTTCTCTTGGGGGCGTTCGAGGCCGGTTGTGAGTTGAAGGCTTCCGATACCGATTACATGGCCCGGCTAATACGGCCTTGACAGTGTTTCCGGGGGCGGTCTTCCTGATCTCTGCATGGTACAAGACTTATGAAACGGCACGAAGAGTGTCATGGTTTTATATGGCCTCGCTGATGGCTTCGGGGTTCAATGGTATTGTGCGTTCATTCCTAGCATTCCTGACCCAAGGTTCGTCATGGCTTACAAACGGTCAGATTGCATACGGCCTGTCGTTGATCAGGTCTGGCAGTGGCACCTATCGGCAAGGGTGGAGATTGATATTCTTGATCGAAGGCGCCATTACAATATTTTGCGGCTTGATAGGTCCCATCTGTCTCGGAGAATGTCAGGCTTCTCCACAAGTTTGCAATTTGGACCCGTCCTGTGCTGACTCTCTATTCGCAGTTCCGGAACACAGCAAATGGCTCAACGAGAGGGAGAGGCATATCGCCACCGTCCGACTGGCCAACGAGCGCTCGGGCAGAGAGTAGGAGCATCCAACCCTCAGGCAAGGTTTGAGACTCCTTATGGACTGGAAAGATGCTTTCTAGTAAGTTCACCCTCCTCGAGTCTACCGTCGTGTGCGATCTTGGGGTGTTGACAGAGATCAAGCTGCCTCCAGGCCTACCTGGGCGCGTGCAGTGTGTATGCATTGGGCTACTACATGCCAATAATTCTTCGTCAGGGAATGGGATTCAGCTACGCCTTGGCCCAGATCTTGTCGAGTCCGCCATATGTATGTTGTGACCCCATGACCGTTGCTACACCATCCACTCCGACCCAGATTAGCTCTTAACATGGCGTTTCTGACTAGATCCTGACTGTTTTTCTCTAACTCCTGACATATTGGTTGTCGGACAAGACGAAACTACGCTGGCCGTAAGTGGACATCCAATTCTCCCCCGAAAGACTTTGCTGACACCCAACAATTTGAAGGTTTCTATGTTTCCACGCCTTGGTCGGGTAAGTTGTGCTGGTCGTTAGTTCTGGAATTGCCCTAATTTCCGCTATATAATTCTCCCCTGCGCAAAAGCTAACAGAAGACACCATTGCTAGACTTGTTGGGCTCATCATCGTCCTCTACGCTAAGCCACCCGGGGTGCGCCTCTTTGGGGTTTTCCTGGCTATATTTGCCACCAACGCCAATGTGCCAGGAAATCTGACTTATGGACAAGGCCAGACCGCTCTACCACACAAGAAAGGTCTGGTGGCGGCGGCCCAGGTCGGGTTTGGTTCTATTGGGGGAATTACCGGCTCAACCATCTTCAGATCGCAGGATGCGCCACAGTACTTCCCTGGGATGTGGGCGACCATCAGCTTTCAGATCCTATACATTGTCATGACGTCTGGCATGAGCTTGTGGTTGACGAAGAGAAACCGTGACGCGGATGAAAAGGGGGAGATCCTCGAAAAGGTGGAAGGATTTAGGTATGCGCCATGAGGAAGAGGTTGGTTGAGGCGGTATCAGATCTGACATATTCGCCGCCAGAGGACGAACTCAAGTGTCGGTGCGCGTTACAGGTACAAGTATACTTATAGTATCTATAGGATATGACCCAGACAATCTACACATTTGTTCATACAGAAAACCAATGGCCTCGAGCACTGCAACGGCTCGCAAACGGTGAATTTCCTCAGACCGCCATGGGGCCCCAGACTGCGGCCATCATATTCCGAAAGTCGAAGAGCAGCGGAGAATAATGACCGGGGGGTTTGCCACCCAGTGGCGCGCCTTTCCTCTCCTCCGCTGGGGTTTTCAGTGGGGTTTACGGTGCCAATCTAATTGGAAGGGCTTCTAACGAAAGGGGTTTTCCCACTCGGATGGAGGATACGATGGTTGACGGGGTTTTTTCAGTTTTCCCACCGGAACTTGGAGAACGGCACTAAAGGCAAGGGGCTAGAGCAGAGTAACTCTCAAGCTAATCAACCCCAGATTCACAGCTTCCTCCTTCTCCTCGTCCCATGGGGTTATTTCGGTTTGTCCCGGACCACATGCACCCCGCATTACCTGGCCAGGAATCCTTCCGCAAAGTGGCGGCAAATTACACCTGGAATCTGGAGCCTGACACCAGCTGGTTCAACCCTCCCAGGAATGGTTTCCACTGTCCCGGGCGCACGTTGTTACCCACATGTACCCAAAAGTTTGGGGAAATGCCACTAAAGGAGCTGACATGGCATCTTAGCAAGGCTGTATCCACACTGTCCCCTCCGGCCATTGGAGCGAAGATCATGAAGCGAGATGTCTAAGTTGAGGCCCCCATGGCCTCTTCGCTTGAGCATTGCTTGGTTTTTGGAGTACTCCTGAGTCTCGATCCTGGTTCTTAACCGAGACCCGAGGGTAGGGGCAAACTATTGCGTGGGGGAAAACAAGAGTGAATATACAAGTATATCAGGGGATGTGTTGACTCCTCCACCGCTGACCGCGACTCTTCTCCCCTTGCATTCCGACCTACTGTCCCAGAGCACCGTCAAAACACCGACTGAGAGTGACCGACTGACCACCATGATCTCCCTCGTACAATTTGGGGTACAGAGCGAGCTCCTCCTGCAATGGAGCACAAGCAGCTGACACACTCGACAGATTGTTTTATTCGTCGGCCTGGGGAGTATCACCTATGGCTACGGATCCAGCATCATTGCTACCACCACTGGACAACCCACCTTTATTTCCTACTTTGAGCTTGATACCAGATCCAACGCAGATGATCTTTTGGGGGCCATAAACGGTCTCTTCTCCGTGGGAGGCTTGTTTGGCTGCATCTCGTGCTTCTGGATTCCCGACAAATGGGGTCGCAAAAAGGCAATCATGTTTGCGTCTTTTACATCCATTGTGGGGAATGGCCTCGCCGCGGGGAGTGTGCACATTGCCATGTTTATCGTTGCCAGACTCATCACCGGCTTCTCCGTGGGAGCCCTGGTGAGTCTTGTTCCACTGTACCAGAGCGAGATCTCCCCACCAAAGATCCGCGGTCTGCTTGTGGGCATGCACGGTACAGGCATCGCCACCGGCTACGTTGCTGCTAGCTGGATCGGCCTGGGTTTCTACTTTGTCAAAGCAAGTGGCACTCAATGGAGAATGCCCCTGGCAATCGGGGCGTTGTGGCCGCTCCTGCTTGCTGGTGGTGTGCTGTTGATCCCAGAGTCTCCACGTTGGTGTAAGTTGACTCGACAGAAATCAAAACCAAGTTTCTGCTCGATACTGACGATACAAAAGTGTTGACCAAGGACCGTCCCGAGGATGCTCTCAAGGCGTTCAAGGCATGCCGCACCGAGTCCGGGCCTCACAATGACGAGCACGCTATTACCGAGGAGTTCCATCTGTTGCATTCTCAGGTCATCGAGGAGTTGAAGGACCATGTGCCATTAAAGGAGTTCTTCACCAGGCCAGCCCTCCGCAAGAGGTCCTGGATCGGCTGGTTGACCATGGTGGCGGGTCAATGTACCGGAACCATTGTCATCAACAGTGAGCAAGCCTTCTCATCATGATCCATACTTCTATATTGACACACGTGGCAGACTACGGACCTTTTCTCTACAGAAATCTCGGCTTCTCCGTCGTCAACCAGCTTCTAATCCAGTGTGGTTGGATTACCGTGTGCCTTCTCGGCAACGCCTTCAACGCTGCAGTCATTGATTACTTTGGAAGAGTTCGAATGCTGGGTGGGTATCTCTGCTCCGAAATACTTGCGTTTGGCTGACCATATACCTAGTTTTTGGGCTCGCTGGAGATGTGATTGCCCTCGCTGGCGAGTGTGCTACCGTTGCTGTCTATCAACGAACGGGCTCAACCGCAGCCGCCAAAGCAGCCGTGTTCTTCCTCTTCCTCCATATTGGATTCTACGGCTGGACGATTGACGCCAGCACGTACATCTATGCCACCGAGATCTTCCCCAACCCTCTACGGGCGCGCGGTATCGGAATTTCTTGTGCCGGTCTCTTCATGGCTATTATTGTCTTCACCAGGTGAGCTTCGGAGTCGAATTGACTGGTGCCAGCCTGGCTAACTTGGTTCTCCCAGTGCCGCACCCACCGCATTCAACACTATTGGATGGAAATACTATCTCGTCTTCACCATTCTCACCGCCATCAACACCGTTGTCATTTTCCTCTTCTTCCCCGAGGTACTTTTCTCCCAATGTCGTAACCACCAGAAAAGCTCGCTAACTTTGACCTAGACAAAGGGTTTGGCTCTCGAGGATGTTGCCGAAATTTTCGGCGACGGTATCGTCCTCACAGACACCCGCGAAGAACAGATTCATCAGCGCTTCAAGCAATCTCACTATCGTGCTGAAGTCCTCGACGAGGTGACCCGCGACGAGCCGGTCCAATTGGACATGAAAGAAGGCTCAACAAAGGTCGAACATATACCATGAAAAAGCCAGAACAAATGGGCCAAACGCAAGGTGGCATGTTGAAAATGGTGAATAATTCCTGAATGTTCTCTTGGAGAAGGTGTATATCACAAACCACCCCAGATGTGTCTGTCGCGGCAAAACAGGGTCTATGCTACTAGGTTTTCCAAATAGTGGGAATGATAGAAGCACGGATGAGGAGCAAGAGATACAGCATCGTCGATATCCAGCAGGGGCAGCTGTAAAGCGAATACCCACACGGGTTTACACAATGGCTGAGTTCATAGCCGTTGCCAATGCTTTCCCGGAGCTTCTGGGTATATGAGATATGTCTTTCGACTCCGCTGTATTCTCCTATCTCCCTTAATATTGGTATGTGGATGTGATTCATGCATCAATCAAGACACTTGGCCCGTGAAGGAGATATTCCGCCGGATCAACCTTTCAAACCAACCACGTTCTCAAAGTATTGGCCACCACACTAAAGACGAGAACTTCTGGCCTTCTTAATTATTGCTTGTTGAGTGACGGCGACGCCACGAATCTTTGTTGCCAGTGCCAACAATTCTTATGCCCTTCTCGGCGTGTTGATGGTGTCCAACAACAAAACATGGGAGAGACTGAAGCGAGCCGCCACGCATAGAATCAGATTTACCGATATGTTCGAGGTATCTCGAATGTACCACGGCAAGCCGGTAGTATTTTCAACCTGACCATGGTCCTATTGGCCGTGTGTCTCCGGCTTCCAGATGCCCACTTGTCTGCAGTACCGGTCTACCGAACGGCTCCCATGTCTGTCGTGGTACACGAAACCCAAGCAACCATTGTTATCGTTACACCGATCCTCCGGGAGTGGTGCGACTTGTCCGTCTTTGTCGCCATCCTTTGGAGCCTTTGTCCATGGTTGTATCATTCCAAAGTCGGAAGTCCAGGAGAGAAACGCTCTGTTCCAGATCAAGGATATTTGGCTTTTTGTGCGTTGAGAAAATCATCAAATCGTCACCCATGCATGATTCCCCAGTCTATCAGAACGATTGGACAAGAATTTGTTCCAGAGGCTTACAATGAACCGCTTACTCTGACTAGTAACCTCTACAGCCGCCACGAGATGCCAGTTTCTCTTACTTTTCCCAGGTACTTTATTGCGGATCTTCCGGACTTTTCTAACAGAGTATTCCAAGATTCCATGTCTTGGAACGGTAACCAGCTATGCTTATTACACAACCGGGATTTGACCGCCGTCTCAGTTACACGGGCAGCTTGCCAATGTTTTGTCTCGGTCTTTGCCACCCTGAGGAGCGACAGAACCAAGTCTATCCTGAGCTCCCCGGGCCATCAAGCATCCCTGGGCTCTACGGTGGCAGTGCAGAGACACAAAATATTGAGACAATCAATTTCATGAAAGACTGGTCAAGACACAAAGCTTAATGAGGTGGGCAGCAAGACTCAACGGATCTGGTTTGTCGTACCCTGGCTTGCCTGGCTCTCCACCGGAATCCTGCATCTGCCAGCTATTGTCTATCTACACGCTTCTATTCGCACTCATCACCCTGTTACCGTTCGATTCTGGAGGCAATCATTTCCGCTTCTCTTTATCTTGGAAGAGCAGGGTTCTGAGATTGTACGGATCAGTAGGCTGTTAGAGACCAGAACCCGGCTCCATATCCTGCTGTCCATCGACTTCTCGACTTGCTCTCACAGCTGCGGGGATTCCATCGTAACGGTGAGGGCCTGCCAGCGTCGCGCTGAACCCGAACCTATTTTGGGTTACGAGGCAGAAGCAGGTGTCCGTCTAGATCAGCACTTTCTCTCCCTTCGAGCCAAATATTGCGATGCATTTGTGACTATCGCCATACATCTGGGCGTTCTAACCATGGTCTTTTGGAGCTTTAATCAGTACTCGAAGTCTCTCTGCAGCATCCGCAGCAGCAGCAACGAAACTCTCGCCGAATCCGTGATGGCATAGTCGAACAGCACACGGAAGCTCTCAACTTACGGCCAGCGTCCCCAGCAGAAATTGGGTATACCTCTACCTACCTGGTCATGCGGTGCGACACCGCCTGAGTACGGGCATGTTCGACGCACAACCGCAATGACGGTATTCCTGCAGCTCCAGTGAACTGTCTTGACGAGGTATCGCCACACCTGGTGACATTCAATCTCACTTTTCAGCGGTATCCCTTGCGTTTTTCATACTCAGTTGCATAATATTGGTCCAATCCTCAATCACACCTGCAGTCGGTGTAGGCGAGCCATTAATGCTGTGAAATGTGTTTCTTAATGACCGTCCACAAACAAGCGAGATGCTACACAGAATCAGGAACCAGTGAACCATGGTCTGTTCCTGCTGGTAGGGGTGGCTAGACCGTCGTCCTCACGAAGGTATAAGTATCAGCAAGTTCCCGAGAGATGATGCCTCGAGCAGCTCGACAGGATTCACTCCGTCTTCCACTCGTTTCAAATCCTAGTGAACACGGCCCCGAGGCTTCTCGAATCTCGTCCACCATGTATCGTGGTCTTGTGGAATCGGCTTTATTGGCCAGCTCTGCCTTGAGGTATGGTGATTGACCCTCCATTCCGTGAAACCAGCAAACTCAGTCATATCTAGCATCTTTGTTGCCGCCAACCCAGTCCTCCCTCGCGGCGACTCTTCGACTGGCTGGGGCACATCCTCCGGCTGGGGATATGGCTCTGGCGTTGGCAGCACACCGGTTGGAGGGTGTTCCGCAGGGCCTACTACCACCTTGACTGTCACGTTGCCCGGCGGTCCAAGCTCTTGCCCAGCTCTCCCGCCTCCATCGACCATCACTGTGAGCACTTGTCCCGGAACCACCCCTGTGGGCGGAGTGTCCGGTTGCTCGACCTTGCCTCCGTCTACAATCACGGTGACAACCGGAGGCCAATGCCCTTCCACCACGCCAGTTGGTCCTGGAAATTCTTGTCCCCCGGGTCCCCCCACCACGGTCACAGTGACTTCCGGGCAGAACTGCCCTCCGCCGTCCCCTGGCACTACCACAACCCTCACGGTGACCAGCCCAGGAACTTGTCCGACCTGCCCACCACCCAGCTCTCCAGTTGGGCCCTGCGCCACATCGACCGTGGTTAGCACACTGATCTCGACCACGACAGTTGGTGGAGTCTCAACAACTACAGTCGTCATTCCGGCCCGGACCGTCACCGAGACCACCACTGTTGTGTCCACGATTCCCGGTCCTGGACAGACTACTACCGTTGTCTCCACCGTTCCGGGTCCAGTCCAGACAACCACCATTGTTTCTACCGTTCCGGGACCTGGTCAGACAACCACTGTTATCTCTACGGTGCCGGGTCCAGGTCAGACTACCACTGTTGTCTCCACAGTGCGCGGTCCTGCAGAGACGACGACTGTCGTTTCCACTGTTCAAGTTCCAGCGTCAACCACCACTGTCATTTCGACGATACCAGGCCCTGTTCAGACTGTCACCACGACCGAGGTCGGCCCAGGACAGACAATTACAGCCACCGTCACGAGCACTCTTACCGTGCCAAATGGACAACCGTCTACCGTGACGACCACCGTAACCCAGCCTGGCGGCCCTGGGCAAACAGTCACCATTCCTGGACCCACGTGAGTCTCATCTTCTTGCCGGGGGCCACTACTTGCGACCGAGAGAGTCAACAGTACGGTTCCCACAGACATCTTCGGAGGCTGACAATAATGTTAGGACTACTGAGAAGTGCACCGACGTCGGTCCCGGTCAGACCATCACAGTTCCCGGACCTACTGTAACCACCGGACCTACCACGTAAGTCCCCCCTTGCCCTCGGGCTCTATCACTGCTGGACGGGTTGTTCTTGTTCGACGTCAGTGGACTTGAGAAGGCTAACAACACCTGTAGTACCGTCACCACCACGGAGAAATGCACCAACGTTGGACCAGGGGGCACCTCCACCTGCGCTACAGTCACCAAATGGTCGACGATCGGAGGGGGATACGGTGGAGACTACTCAACTGCGTCTGCCGCCTCGACTACTACGGGCTGGGGCCAGAGTGGGTGGAAACGACACTGGTAACATTGACGAATGAATCTAGACATGTCCAGGATGAACATTCGGATGAGCTGCTACGAAAAGGATAACGGATAGGACCCTTCCTCAGGACAATGACTCCCACTCTTGTCACTCTTTGATTGTCGAGGCAGGTTGAACAGAGTGGTGGAACAACATAACATAGAGGAACTAATGCGAATGAGAATGATCTTTGACTACATCAATCCTGTTGATGGGAAAGAAATCGTCCCTCCGTTTTGATTTCTATTCCTTTCTGGCCTTTTCCGCTGTCAAATCCTTGTTTTTCTGACCCTTATCTACCCTGTGTCCGTAGCGCTGGAAGAGGTGGTCGAGGTTGGAGACTTCACGAGACTATATAAGGGAGAGATGAGAAGGAGGACAAACATGGGAATTAAGCCTCGTCGAGTCGTATCTCCTGATGCACAGGATTACGAACAGACAAACTCGCCAGGGCCGGTCTTGGCAAGTATGACGTGTTTTACGCATATGGCCGAAAATGTGATTGGAGGGGCGACAACTGCGGCCCAAATTTTCTACCATGCCACCATGCGCCTCTCAAACCTTGCCAACAAAACCCCCTCCACCAATCTGAAAAGACATCTTAAGTCTTTTCTTTTCTTTATTGTCTTCTTTTCTGACCTGGACTCTATAATCCAAGTCCAGCGTTCTACAAGTGCTGTCCAACCTGGACGAAAAGATTTCGTCCAAGACGCAGCCTCCATCCTTTCGGTTGTTGATCGATTTCCACCCCACCAAAAAGCCTGACCCTCGTCGCTGAGGCTGCGTTCCTAATCACCTTTTCCGCACACACATTCTTCATTATGCCCGTCTCCGCTTCCAAAGCCGCCCGCCTGGCTAAGAAGGCCGAGAAGGCCGCCGAAAAGGGTGACAAGCCTGAGAAAAAGACCGTTGCCTCCAGGTTGTCCTCCAAGGCGAATTCCAAGAATCCTTCAACAAACGGCTCGAAAGCCTCGTCAGTTGCCGGTGATGACGATCCCCCCATGCTCGACGAAGATGAGGAAGATGCCCCCGCCACAAGCGCCGACAAGATGGACAAGGTCAAGAAACTGACTGAACAAATGGACAAGCACGGTCTCTCCGACCGGGTCACAACTGGTGTGCTGGCCTCCCAGGAAGCCAGCCGGGACGTCAAGATCACTTCCGCCTCTCTAGTGTTCCACGGTAAAGTGCTTATCACGGATTCCACCATCGAAGTCAATTTTGGCCGCCGATATGGTCTGCTTGGAGAGAACGGCTGTGGCAAGTCCACCCTGCTAAAGGCCATCGATAAGCGAGAGTTTCCTTTTCCAGAACATGTAGACATCTACCTGCTGAATGAAGGCGCCCCTCCCACTGACCTGGGGGCTCTCGAGTGGGTGATCAAAGAGGCAGAGAAGGAAGTCAAACGACTCGACGACCTTGCCGAGGAGATCCTGGAAAAGGAAGGCCCAGAGAGTTCCACACTGCTCGAAATCTACGAGGCAAGTTCATAGGGACGACATCAAATTCCACCCTTGCTAACATCTCAGTAGCGCGCAGAGGCAATGGACCCTAGCACGTTCGAAGTTCGAGCCTCCCTTATCCTGACCGGTTTGGGTTTCAACAAGAAGACCATTCATAAGAAGACCAAAGATATGTCCGGTGGTTGGAGAATGCGAGTGGCGCTGGCCAGGGCTCTCTTCGTCAAGCCATCCCTCCTCCTTCTGGACGACCCGACGGCTCATCTTGACCTCGAGGCGTGTGTGTGGTTGGAGGAGTACCTCAAGAAGTGGGACAAGACCTTGATCCTGGTTTCACACTCCATGGATTTCCTAAACGGCGTCTGCACAAACATGATCGATATGCGGCAAAAAAAGTTACTTTATTATGGTGGCAACTACGATTCCTACATCAAGACCCGGACGGAACAAGAGACCAATCAACAAAAGGCCTACCTCAAGCAACAAGAAGAAATTGCACACATCAAAAAATTCATTGCCTCTGCCGGCACATATGCTAATTTGGTCCGACAAGCCAAATCAAGACAGAAGATCTTGGACAAAATGGAAGCAGACGGATTCATCCAACCTGTCATTCAAGATCGAGTGTTCACATTCAGATTTGCCGATGTTGAAAAACTGCCTCCTCCGGTTCTCTCTTTTGACGATGTCACATTCAGCTATTCCGGGAAGGCTGAAGACAATCTGTACGAGCACCTCGATCTTGGTGTGGACATGGACAGCAGAATGGCCCTTGTGGGACCCAACGGTGTGGGTAAATCGACGTTGCTGCGTATCATGACTGGCAAACTCTCCCCGACCGGCGGATCGGTCAGCAGACACACCCACTTGAAGCTGGGACTTTATTCACAGCACTCGGCCGAACAGCTCGACTTGACCAAGTCCGCACTCGACTTCGTGCGAGACAAGTACTCCTCCACATCCCAAGACTACCAATACTGGCGCCAACAGCTCGGCCGCTATGGTCTTTCCGGTGACGCGCAGACTGCTTTGATGGGCACACTTTCCGAGGGCCAAAGATCTCGAGTGGTTTTTGCTCTCTTGGCCATTGAGGGCCCCAATATGCTCCTGCTTGACGAACCTACCAATGGTCTCGACATTCCAACGATTGATTCTTTGGCTGACGCTATCAATGCCTTTTCCGGCGGTGTCGTAGTTGTCTCTCACGATTTCAGGTATGTTTCCACCACCGAGAGATAAGACTTGAGGAACAGGCTGACTATTTGACAGGTTGCTTGACAAAATCGCCAAGGACATCATGGTGTGCGAGAACAAGACTGTCCGACGATGGGACGGGTCGATTGGCGAGTACAAAAATTACCTCCGCAAAAAGATGGTGTCCATGGGACAAGTTTGAATTTCCAAAGCTGCACGAACCGTGGCCCTCCTTCTTATGTGTTGGCACTCTTCTGCAAGTGTGAGGACAGGCATGATGGTATTTGCTTTAGATTGATGGTTGAGTTACGACGTGGCTTTTCAGCCACCTGGTCGGTCTTCATGATTGATGCACCTCATGTTTGTGTTCGAGCAGAGAAAAGACCATGTGGCACTGCAGGCGTCAGATGGATAGATGGACTTGGTTTGGAATATTTTGACTGACGACGGGAGAAAATGAAGCACGGAACATGATGGACATGGTGCTTCCACGCATCATGTTCTGGACTCCACTGTTGTGTCCGCTTGATGACGATGACGGGGACTTGCGGTCATGGCACCGGCATCGCATGGGAGAGACGGTCGGCCGATGGATGTACACGACTGATGAGGCCGGCACATGATTGTGAACCTCTTCCATGTGTTCTCCACCTCTGATTTCTTGCCCGTTGCTTCAGCCAAATGCATTGCGATAGAGCTCGTCGCTTAATGAGACATAGACCTAACTTGAATGGCAAAGTATCTTACGAGACACACGGTCACCGTCCACGCCACAAGACTTCCCCACCTTGCTGCTTACAAGTGCATTGATGCTCCATATCATGATCGAGGCACACGCGCGTCGAGATGAGGAGAACTGGTTAATGACTGGGTAAGGCCTTATATGAACACGAGACGGCGTCGACTCCGCATCCCATATTTCGTCTTCCCCGTCTACGCGACCACCCCAATTAATACCGGAGGTACATAGATTTGATGCACCTTTGAATTGCAGTTGCATCCCAGATCTATTTGGGCCATTCCCTCACTAGCTGCTCGCTCTCTATCTACCCATTTCCATTTGCACCTGGTCAGTCTACGAGGTCTTCATCGGAGATATCGAGACACCATGCCAACCCCTAGTGGGAGCGAGAGGCAGAACCCGCGCCCAGTTCATGTGACGAGGGCAGATCAGGTCAAGACAGGGCATGGACAGACGGACGGGATGATCCGACAGGTATGTTCAACAGCACTGGCATTTAACTCAATACCTGGATTTCGGGGGGACTGTTCGGTTCGTGACGATACAAAACTACAAGAGTCACTTTTCTGTATGTGGATTGGACGTAGACAACACACCAAGGGAGCGATCTCTGTTGTTGTCACCATCGGCGAAGGCATACAAAGACCACCATAACTCTTTTCCTGAGGGAAGAGAGGACATCGACGCACGAGATGACTTGCCACATCCCCTTTGTTCTCCCCTCTGGGACCGTCTCGAGTTCCAGAAGTCCCATTTTAGACCCCTCACATTCTCGCCGTCGTTATGGGAGCCGCTCGCTGACTCTGGCGCACACACAGTCCGCGATTGTCGAGCTATCCCCATCCATTTGCGGCACGCTGATGCGCGCACAACCACACTCCGCCTCAGCGGTGCACCATCACGGCACCCAAGACACCATCGTCTACGCGGTGAGTGGCTACGGCTCCCTTGTATCGTCGTCTGGCAAGGGCAAAGATGGTCCGTTTGGAGATGTCAGGCAGGATCTCAAGCCGGGAGACTGGGCCCTGATCCCGGCATACAGGGAACATCAGGAGGTCAACGACGGCGACGAAGAAGTTGTCTGGGTCATTGTCAGGGCGCCGGAAGGAGTTCCTGTCGTCGAGAACTTGAAGGGCTGGGGTGGAAGCTTGGAGACCTAGTGGTTGGTTGGTGGGTAGGGGAGGGCAGGAATACTACAGACATGGGCTGGGCAAACAGACAACGCGGACAGCTCCAATATACCGATATCGTCTGTGGTAGAGACGCTAGCTTGTGAGAGGTTGGTCCAAGGATTCAACCAGCATATGTGTAAGGCTATTCTTCCAAAAAATATTGGTGGACCACCTGCTCGACCGAGTGTGAGCACACGAAAGCTCAGTCCTCATCTTCATCGTGGCTTGCTGGGTCCCCGTCAGCGTCCTCTTCGTCCTCTTCCTCGTCTTCATCAAGGCCATCGTCCTCGTTATCCTCATCATCCTGTTCGTCCGACTCTTCTGCATCGCCACCGACTACTCCATCCCAGCCGGCGTCGTCAACTTCCACCTCTCCTTTCAGATCCCAGCGATCACCATGCGCTGCCTGGCTCACATACTTGACAAACCTCAATGTGCCCTTGTCCCTGAGCACCATACTGAACTTATTCCAACCCGGAGAGCTCGCAAACAGGATGCCATCATCCTCATCATCTGTGGCTTTGTAGATTGCAGGGTCGTGGGCAGGCTTCTTGCCGACATTCGGTAGGGACTTCGAGTCATCTTCATTTGGCAATCCGTCTTCCTCTTCGTCACCCGCCATATAGACTTCTTCGCCACCGAACTCGATCTCAGATACCGAGGAGATTTGAATCTTCTCGGTTGTAGCAGCGTTGCCATTGGCTTGCTTTTGGGCCTTCGCGGTTGTCGGCTTGCTATCGCCTTCGTCGTCGGCGCCTCCATCTCTTTCCCAGCCTTCGCTGGGAGTGATGGAAATCGTGAATTCCAGGCGGGGCGTTTCGCCTTGGTAAGGGTTTGCAAGTGCATAGTCCTTTCCTCTTCGAAATCTACGGGCGATCGCGCTCTGGCGGATGAGACTCTTCGTCTTGAGTCCTGTCACAAGTGCAAGCCACTTCTTGAACGCATGCGAGTGTATCAAATCAGCCAGGATTCGAGAGATGGGACAGTGGTCGCGGTGCAAGGCCTCTGCAGTCTGCAGGTACGCGTAGCGTTGTTTATGAGGTGGCCGAGCAATTCTCCAAGTAGAAGGATGGTGGTCTCTCGATGACTCTGGGATCGCATGCTTTTCTTCACTTTCCACCTTATGCACGTAATCCTTCAACTCGGCTGCGAATCGGGCATTAAAAAACTCCTCTAGTTGAAGCACTGACATATCGACGAATGAGGACGCGAACTGCTCAATCATATCTGGAGTCAGATAACTTGGTGTCATATAATGTAGCAAGAACGTCAAATCTTGCTCAGTGAGTATTGTATCATCGGTGTCAAGATCGTCGCCTGGGTCAATCTCCCGCGCCGCAGCCCGACTATCCATGACAGTACGCGGCTCGTCGAAGTGACGGAACACCAGTCGAGGCTCGTCAAACTCATTCGAGGTGCTCTTCAGCTGCGCGAGGCTGGATTTCTGAGCCTGCTCTTGTTCCATGCCTTGTTCAAAGCCATCCTCGCCCTCTTGTGGGATATGGTACCAGCCGCTGATTGCCATACGGATTCTGCCTCCATCTTCTTCCAGGTTTCGTGAGTGGTAGACTTCTTCCACGTCGTGATAACTCTCGCCAGGCCGAACGGCGAAGAAACTCAATTGGCCGAAGGAGGGTGGGATGTTCAAACTATGTTCAGCGAGAGGGACTTTCACTTCCTCTCCAGCGTTGTTTCTTTTGATCTCCGTGGGATACAGTCTGAGCCCGCCACCCCATTCAGGTTGCCAGGGATGATCTGGATCTGTCAAGTACAAGATGTAGCTGACTCTTCGACTCCCAATCACATCATCGTGGCACAGCAGATAACTTCCTGGTGTATAGACATTGACCGCCATGTCGGTTTTTGTGCCCGACACTTTCCCAGCGCCCGTGACGGCAGACACCCATTCTCGAAATTCTGAGCTATAGAGAGCATCTCTCAGGCGGACTAGGCTGGGCAGGTGTTTGAGGGACTCGGCATCAAGATTGGAGAGGTTCGCGAGGTCACCGGATTGGTGAATGCGGTAAATGTCTGTCTCCTTCAGAGTGAAATGGATATGAGTGGTAATTTCCTGCCGCACGGAGCGGAGGAGAGGCTCTTGGATCAACGAGGATACGACGGCATGGGGGTAAGGCTTCGACGATCGGTAAGATTCGCGGAACGCTTCTCGAGTGTCAGGCTCGAAGAGATCGGATCGAAAGGCAGACCGAATGCCGCTGTCGTCGGCAGATATGACACGCCTCTTCGGAGAGGAATTCCCATCCTCGAGTGCTTTACGTTTCATTGTAGACATAGACAAAATCGAGGTTCCAGCAATGTTGTCAACCCAAAATACATGTACGGAGGTGTGATCAATATCCCGCAAATATTGTGTCAAAGTGCGCGGTGAGAGAGTGCTTGCGGAGTTTGCTCAGGCCACTCGCAACCTTTTTTTTTTCTTTCCCCGCACCATCAGACATGGCCAATTATCGTTCCAGGCTATCGGCGGCAAGGGCCGCAATATACCTTAACACCTGACAATGGCACGATTGGATATTAACTAGGGGAAACATGCATTATAATATTCTATTGCAACTGTGCCAACATTTTGTCCAAGATTAAACATGCATGCATGATTTCATGGCGATGGCCATTTCCCACGACGCCAGAATATCTCCTCTGGGTATCCTAACATAGAATGCGCTCAAAATGTTCATTATTCGTAACCATGCCAAAATAGAGAGCGGCGCTGAGCTCCATATTTATCATGAATGGCCTGTAGATCATGAAAGTTGTATTCTCCAGATGCTTCGAATGATTGCAATAGCCGCAGGTAGCTCAGAGCGTCGTCTTCCATTTGTCCTTGTCTTTACCAACCCTGCCAAAAGGCTTATGGAACTTGATCTTTGTGTTCGGCACAGGTTTCAAGATTTGAGGTTCTAATGCCGCTGGGACACTCGTCTCTTTCAACCCCCACGGCGTCGTATCGTCATCAAAAAGCATGCTTGCCCTCAACCCAAGCCGGTCCCGAGAGCTGTCTGGCCGTTTCTCTAGGTCTTGTTGAATCCGTGATCGACTCGAGTCCCGGGACTGTCCTGTTGCATCATCGGGTAACACCAGCTCTCGAGCCTCTCCCGCCAAGAAAGCGTCATTGAGCTTCGTTCCTGATTGCTTCTTCCCAGAAGTTGGGGGACTCAATAGATCGGATCCAGAGGAGGACAAGGCCACCAGTAGATTGGTCATGTCATCGACATCCCGTCCCACTGGGGGTGGCAGCTCGAGGCGCGGTGGAGCGGTTGGAGACACGTCTTGGGGACGTGCGGGTGACGAGGTCGGGTATGGCAGAAAAGCTGTGGTGTGGAGTCTATATTGAGACTCCGGAAGCTGCATCCCAGCATCGGCATAACGAGCACTATTTTCGACAGGTATGTCGGTAGACAGCTTGCAGGAACCCTCCTCTCCGCCTTGGCCTCGAGTGGTAGCAGGAGGATTGAGAAACCCATATTCCCTGGTCGTCTTTCCTGCAAATGTTGCACAACTGGCAGGTGGTTGATCCATGCTTGAGGGAGTTCGAGGCTCCCGCGTCAGATCTTGGGTCTGTGAATAATGAGATCTTGTACTGGCCAAACCAGATCCACGGCGAGGATTGGAGGGCATGTCGGAAACACTTTCAGCCAGACTAAATACGGATGACGATGTGAGTGGAGGGGAAAAGATCGAGGCGTCGGTTCTTTGCTGCGATGCCAAATCCTCAGACGAGTTGGTTGAACGAGTGTAGAACCTCGTGCGGGAAGAGGCTCCCTGGGAGCCAATTGAGCTGGCAGGGGCACCAAAGGAGGAGCCGGTTGTTGAGCTCGAGTTTCGGCTTCCGACATTCGTGCGGCTTTTGTCTTTCCCATTGTCACTGCGAGCCTTGGAGTTTGTGAAGAGAGAAGATTCTTTCCTATTTCGTTCCTTCTCTTTTTCCTTCTCCTTCCGTTCCCTTCGCTTTATACTCTCTGGGATTCCGTCCCATTTTGAGTTGACCTTGGGGACAAACTCGGGCATCTTTTCCAACCTTACATTGGGAACCTTGGTGGCGCTTGTTGACCCATGCTGGGCAATAATTTGAGTTGCGACTTGGTTCAAGGCAATTTGAGTTGGCTCTCGAACTTGGAAGAGGCCACCTAGGATGGAGGGCTTCTTCTGTGGCATTGAACTAGATTTGCGACGCGTCTCTTGCGGGGTTTGAGGAGCCTTGTTTGCTTTGCTGGTCAGAGCCACTTTCTGAGCCTCCTTCTGAGCCGCCTCCCTCTGGGCCGCTTCTCGAAGCTCGCGGATGGTAAGACGTGGCCTATGTTGCTTGGATTCCGCATCTTGATCAGGCTGACCGGCCATCTTGTCTTTATCTTCCCGTGATGTGATGTCTGAGGTGTGATATTGGTCCGGACCACTCAGATCGCGCAAGGGCGAAAGATCATGGTATAACAGGCCATTGGTTATATCTTGTTGAGTCTCTATCTTTTGGATGCTCGACGCATTTGCTGGCATGACCACGACGATGTGGCCAAACGGTGGTAGAGGCACAGGTCGTGGAACTGGATTAACCTGACATGGCAATGAACGAAGGAGTGGCAGTCCCAGCCAGCGGCTTGTGCGCAGGATCTTAGTACGATTCCCTTCGGTGCAAGAGACGTGGTGGAATGGATATTATTGAGTTGGACCTGAGTACTTCGCTCTGGACGTCGCGCACATGAGAGGATTCAGAGTGCCCGAGCCTATGCATCAGCGAGCACACCAGGTGAGGGCAAACCCTGAAGGCGCAAGGAACTTTGTCGAGCCAGGAGATCCAGGACACAAAATGAGTATGGAGGATATCCAGGTGAACGAGAATGGAGCGTTACGAGGCAGGATCTTGCAAGAGGAAGCTAGATCGTTGGATTTCCCCGTTAACCTAGAGATCATCCTGGATCGTCGATGGTAGATTGGGCAAGACTCGGAAGGGGTCTTCGGTGGCGGGCTTGGATTGACCTCTGCCACCCTCAGCTAGGGATTGTGCTGAGAGGCGGCTCTGACCGTGGGGAAAGTAAATGCACATCATGGACAAATGTAGGTAGAGGCTAGGGCTAAGGCAAAACAAAGCCACGATGCAGGGATCTAAAAGAGCAGGTACGAGTACGTGTGGAGCTGCAACGGGGAAACGTGGTGTTCGATTCTCAACAAGGCGGATGCTACATGCAGCCAGCAGAAGGGGGAAATAAAGATCGATGATCAGTACAAGCACAAAGTCAAACAAAGTCAAACAGAATCAGGAGTGGTTGGCTACCGTTGATTGTGATCTCCAAGGGCGTTCTTGCTAGATTCTGCCACCTGTGAGGGAGCGAGGGGGAGCGGGGAGCTTGTGTTCGGGGTCTGATCCCGGGCTTCATTATTGGCTAGAAACAACGTAAAATGGCCCTGCCGGTGCCTGGAAACAGAGAATATGCCCTTTTCCATCCCCCCTTTTCTCGCTACTGATGCGATTTTCGAAGCTCCGCATGTCGAGCGAACCAGTGGCCTTCAACCTCTTTTTCCCGTCCTCGGCGACTTTCACTGAAATGGCGATACTCGATATTTGTCGCTTTGCTCCAGTGGTCCAAGCTACTAATTCCATTACTACTAGAATCTACCCGAACCGTAGTTCTGTGATGGGGCACCGGAGCACTACAGAGATTTTTTTCTCTCTCTGGCAAACGACAACTTCGTTCCTACCATATCCCCTGCGATTGTCTGCTGTCTCGGCGTCTGGCATTATGCGGGAAAGGACCCGAAAGAGGATGACAGGTTGTGGGAATCAACCAGCAACGACTCCACTAGGTGGTTTGACAGGGACGCCATTCACAAGAGTCACAGAAGGGAAGTCTATTAGTCAATTCAACCACGCACCCGTCCAATGAAGCGCTGTTCCTCGCACCCTCATCATTTCAAGGAAAGACGAGGATTGAATACGTTATGCCTTGCTTCTCAGATGGGAGAAGCACCAACGCCCCCATGGATGGTTGGCAAAATACGAGATACTCGTACAATTGACCAACTGCGCCAGGCACACTCACACGTGGCAAGGAACCACATGGTACGGGGTGGAAGAGGAACAAGCAGCCATGCACCTGCATAAGAACGGAACCCTCATGACCCTCTTTGAGGGCAGTCATCCGAAGCAAAACTGGTCCCTATCTATGGATACCATCTTTCCTGCCACCTAAAAGGACTACTGAAACCTTGTGCAGTGGGTGAGCGCAAAGTCTGGTGGTGGTTGTTCCCAGCAGAAGGATCTACTGAACGAAATGGACTTCGTTTCTACGAGATATCTCATATACCTGTACTTGTGGTCAGTACAAGAAGGTTTCCCTACAGCGCACCCCTGTAAGCCGACGAGACCTCAGTCCAGGAGCTGCCACAAGCACCCTTTTCAACACCCATTCATGCACTGCCGCCCTGTAACAAATAAATATCCTGAGAGAGAAAACGTCTCGATCCACTGTTTGCTTGGGGATGATTGTCAGATTGACACCAACCTTTGTGTTTTCGCAGTCGACTACCAGCTGCAAAATGTTTGTCAAGATCAGGGTTGTAAAGTGGCAAATTCAAAACCACTGATTTTTCAATTCCAAAGTCTCTGCTCCCTTTCTTTTCCCTTAGTGAGTGTTATCGTCACCAATTTGTTACAAACCCAACATTTGTAGCGCAAATCCAACTCCACGACCTTGTTTCAACGCAAAATCTGTTGTTGCGGCTCCAACACCGCTAAAATTTCGGCAAAGTTCGGTTCTTGCCATAGATTCCCTCCGTGCCTCCATCATCCACAGGCAGTTGTCTCCTGTCCCCTCCCTCCTCTGCGTGCATATTGCACGCATCAAATTCACCATGACCGAACACAACAAACAAGACGTAGGGGACAAGGTTTCACAGCCTGCCTTACCTCTTTCCACGCCAGCACAATCCCAGACTGCCGTTGTCGAGCACGAGCCAAGCGGCAGTCCTCAACGTCCATCTTATTCCCCTGTTACGCCGACATTATCCCATACCAGCTTGGCCTCCCACGATGCAGTAGGAGACCTACCACCTGCACAATGGATGGACGAACCACCAGAACCTCTTCCAGTCAGCTTAGACGATAACCCAGACGCAATGGCCTTGCGAGCCGCCTTGTCTATCCTCCAAATCCAGCGGCAGCAGGCTTTACGGGATATGCAAGAGTTGGACAGGATGAAACAGGCCGCTTTAGACAACCCCGAACAATTTATCAAAGAGCTTCAGGCGGGAAAACTCAGCCGCTCGCCCCGGTCTGGCGTAGAAGTTGACGAGCCAGACTCTATGGCAGCCGAGGACGTCGAAACCCAGGCGTCCAAATTTGGCCGCTTCCCACCCGCTCAAAACATCGTACGCACCCCCCCTGTGGAGTGGGCAAAATACCACATCGTTGGCGAGCCGTTAGATCGAATACACAAGAGGCAGCAACAATATCCAGGAGCTACCGACGAAGCACTCGAAGCTCCGGATCCCGTTCAGCCTCACTCGATTGCAACTCCGTACCGTCCTTTCGTGGATAAGCTGAGCCAGGCACGAGGTCCGTCTAATTCTCGTAATTCGGGATCATGAACATTTGTTTCCCCTACGTTCGGGCGATTTGTCATTTCATGATACAGCTCGACATCATCACCGCCATCGTCTCTATCAGCGCCTTTGGGAAAGCTCGCTTACCACCAGCACATCTTGTCATGCCCTTTTCAGTCATCAAAGGCCAGTGCTGCCATTTCCATCGCAACCGTGTTATGGAAACTATGTGTATTGAAGAATCCCCGTGACCTGCGACATACCTGCATAGGCAGAACCCACGTCGTTGGAGGCGACAACTTCGACCGTTTCACCCTCAAAGGTGTGTCTCTGGTTGATTACTTCTTGAAGGAGCATCTGTCTGCCAGGGCCAGGTACTTCTTATAAATTCCCCTGTGCTTCGCAGTCTCCAACCTCGCAGCAGCCACGCACAAAGGGCAGCGTGGGCCTTCAACCATAGCAGCTTTGCTTGCTTTGAGTCCCTGCACTTCCATTGGATCCCCTCCCCATGCCCCTTTATTGTCCACATGCTCGGTGTCGATGAACTGGAGACATGTATAGCAAAGGCGATAATTTGGAGGCACAGAGTCACGAAGCCTGACAAGAATTTGCAGACGATGAGTTCGGACGGAGCGCTTGGGGACAAGATGGTCATAGTCCTTCTTATTCTTCTCGGCTTTCAATTGTTCATACGTGGCGGCTTGGCTCTTGCAGGTGAGGGCCAAAGCGGCGCGGTCTGCATTGAGTGGCAGGGCTTTGAAGATCATGGCCCGGACTTCATGTGGAAGTTTGGTGAAATTGTGCTCCTGGTTTTGAATGATTCCGCTCTTGTAGATCTGGACCACATTCTGGTGAGTTCACTGCGCTGATGATCTGAGTCAATAATGCTAACCTTTGCAGGGATAATTGGGACTTTGAGACTCAGGCGAAGCTTCTTGAGACGGTTGGCAATCTTCTTTTGTCTTCTAGCAGACTCCATCGCCTTCTTGAACTCTTTGTACTCTTTTCCCAGTGCTGTTTCCGCTTCAGCAATCCTAGCAAAGGTCAGTCAAATGTGAATGTAACGGAATAAAAAGAAATCAAAAGTCCTCACTTACTGCACAGATGTCGGCGTAACAACGGGCATAGCGAGGTGATGAGGGGTCGAGATACAATTTCGAAAGAACTCAGGTTAAGTAAGATCACTTTCTGAAAAGACGTTGTTTGAACCGTTTATGATCGAGGCATATCACACTTTGTGAAGGAGTGAAGAAGAAGAAGGTGAGCATGAGAGAAAAGTCACCAAATTGCGGCGATATTGTGGCGACCACACTCAACGATGTGATAAAGGCGAGTTTGACAGTATCACTGCTACAATAGAAGGTTAAGTGATTTCTGAAGTCATCTCAGTCGGACTTGTTGTGCCAGAGTCGAGAGACCAAGTACACCGAAAGGTTCGAGACGGATATTTCCCTGCCGTGGCGTTCAGTTGCAGGCCGCTCGGGTCAGCGCTCTACACATGTGATTGTCATCGACTGGACAACAACTTGCGGGACTTCTCGTTCTCTTTGGAATTCCCAGGATTCGTCTCCTCCGACCTCAGAACAGTTGCATCTTACAACTTGAGTAATCGCACGCGGTTCGCTATCACTATTCGTTCAGCCTTCCTCGAAGTCTTTGCCCATGTGGACTTCCGATTAAACGTTGACAACCTTGAGATCAGTCACACGAGTATGCTTAGATTGCGTCTCGATTCAGCATGCCTGAGCGGATATCGATCACTCCACTCCTTCACCACAAGTTGTTACGTGGAGCCAGAGGCATGGGAGTTGCGCTTAGCCGATTGAAGCAATTCCGATGCTGCCGTCTAGACTCAGAGCACCTAATAGAAGCTACTGCGACGGTAAATTTGATATTTTGGACAAGAAGTCCCTACAGCCTCAGGGCTAGTTCAGCCTTGCCATCCCCAGCCACATGTCCTGACAGCAAAGACGAGGCTGACTCCGATGACGTCAACGATCTACACATGCCATACCACAGGTGCGATGATCAACAGCTATGACACAATCGACGAAATCACAGAACATTCACTCATACCACTGGTAAAGTATAGCCTCTTGCGTGCCTTTGACCTAATCCCCGAGTATAGATCTCGTAAATTTCACAGCAATCGAAATGATCATCGCCCTACTGGCATCAATTTGACACCCTCTGTTGTTGTGCATTCTTGTAAACTCGTGTTAGAAAAGAAATTCTTCTCACAACAAGATTCCTGTCCACCGCGTACTCCCAGGACCTCTCAACATTCAAGATACCACGATGTCCAACCTCGATCCCCATGCACCATCTCAGCCAAGTCAACAGACAGGCTTGAATCAAGGTCAAAACCCTGCCTCGAAGACAGCTCAAGAACAAACCACAGCACAAGACACTTCCAGCAACCAGTCCAAGACTGTTGACCGCCGTTCAGCTCATGATGTACCTTCTGAGCACGGCGAAGTTGCAAAGCCCGGTGCCTTGGGCTCTGGCGAGCGTGGTCCCCTCACAGAGAAACGAATTCCCGAGTCCGACGCGCAAAACTACTCCAAAGGCGACAGCAATTTAGAGGGCGAGCAAATGCGGATGCCAGGCGAGGGCGACGTTGCAAGAGCCGTGCGAACGGGTGGTGGTGGGGGATACGGCGAGGAAGAGAGTCTGACACAGAACATAGACAAGATGGCGGCCGAACATGAGCGGGAGTTACACAGACGGGGAGAGCGAACTGGGAAAGAAATCGAGGAAGAAGCACAGGAAGATTGGACAGGGAAGAAAGCGGACATTGCCAGTGCACTGGGCCAAGGGAGGGAGGATCGTGATGAGGCAAGTCGTCCGGCCGTGGTTTTGGCTGCGGAGGAGTAAGTGGAGAGATATCGAAGCGATGACCTGTGGCCTTTCGCTGCGACCATTATTGACAGGGAGCAGCAAATTAATTCTTGAGGCGCCTACAGGCAGAGAAACCATGCGTGCCAAGCACAGCCCGTGCGTTGTGTCCTCCTCTACTATGAATTTGGATTTTCTTCGCTCGGCTGGTAATTGTCGTTGCTCCTGCGCCCCGTATCATGGATGCGGTCCCCTTTTGACCTTTGACCGAAGGAACTTCATGGTATGATACCCGGCAGTGCTGCACTCACCTCGCTTGTGGATCTGGACATTTCCCGTATATCTTTCAACAACCACCAAAGTGACAGTTGCGGGGGACCGCCCCAGCTGCAGACTGCATGCAGCAGGTGACGCCGATAGCTTTGCAGCCATGCAGAAGACAAGCATCGCGTCTCGCCCAAAAGTCAGCAGTATTGGCTTTGTGTTTTGTCGCCTAGACTCTTGTTCGCCGAGCTCGGACAACAATGGTGATAGCAACTTATCACGCTTCCAGGAACAAAGCCATCACACTCGCTTCGACAAACAAAGGAAAGCCCTCGCCCCATTCTCGGGAGTCACCTGAGAGGCGTGAGGGAACGTCAACACCCCAAAATGCACGTTGAGCGAGAAGCTGGATTTGCTTGCGAGGCACGATGCAGGCTCCCTCGATCCCCAAAGCCTTGAGATGCGCCAATCCCAAATTTCGACCCGATGTGGAAAAAGAAGGTATTTGATGTCAAAAATCCAAGAAGTGAGAACATGTGTTGGTACACGTCATACCTCTTCATGACCTGCGGGCATGTCGCCTTTTCCAACCACCCTCTCGCAAACTCGAAGTGCCCACACGAATCTTCGGAGACGAATAGACAACAGACGACGGGAGCACACGGTGGGAGACCCCAAGGCGTCCAGCAAACCCAGGCTGGCGCAAAGTCTGTCTCATCGATCGAGGCCACAAGCTCACCCTCACCCCTACGCTGCCCTGACAAGCTAACTCATCCACTGCGGACCTTTAGCATCAACAACCTCTGCCCAGCATGTCAGGACGAGCGAGATGCTCGAATGAATATTTTTGAAACACATGTGCGCGAAGGTCTGGGGAGGCGGAGTCTCGCACAATCTGCATGGCGACTTGAGAGAGACTCGGATGCGACGCGAGGAAGGTCGTTTCCGACATCCATGACATTCTCGAGTCTAACGGAGTTTGATACATTGACCAAGTTGAACTCCGGAATGGAAAACCCGCGCGGCGGCTCTCGGCCTTCAACGCCGAGGCTACCAGCGGAGAGGTCAGGTCCAGTAGAAGCAGTTCGGCCCGAACCTCGAAAGCAGCAACAGGGTGTCGGCGAGGGAATACTTAACTGGGAGAAATCGACGCCCAAATCTCCCCAGCAACATGTAACCCCGCCTTGCTCCGCACCGCCACCAAGGTTGTCATTCGCTGCGTTATCGAGTATGCCTGAGAAACCGACCTTCGACGGAGGCTAGGTGAGGTCCTGTGGGTTTGGGGAATTTGTCAAGCAGGTGCAGATTCCAATGATACCGGAAACACTTCGACATAGACACCTTGAGCGCTCAAATGACTAGTGAACATAATAAGGGTAGAGACGCGCGATTGCGCTCATGAATTGCAACAAGAACACCGGATGTCCGCGATTCTCGGGCCTTTGGTGTTTATCATGATGCGCGGTTCCAGGGCTCGCCGCTTTTATACATTTGCTCTCTCAATAAAATCCTCGGGGTCTCTCATTTTGGCTGCAACACTGCTACAGCTCTAAGAGGTAGTCTCATACGACGAGGTAGCGTATACCTATTGGGCTAGTCACATACCGCTCATATATACTTTGCTCGCAGCTGGCTAATCAGTCTTACGTCGTCTTCAGAAGGCGCCGCTGCAATGATGCTTTCGGCCAGACCAAGCATCTCTGGTTCCCACTTTGGCAGTGCTTGGGGGTTATTGCGCACACTCGGTACTCTCGTCGCAACCCAAAGCAGCCCGGTCAGCACGAAACTGGGCGCCGCGACACCAAGATAGTATATCAATCGGGGTGTGACATTATTTCCCAGCTTCTGGACCAGTGCAAGCCCTTCCTTGACCGCTCCGGCAATGAGACTTGCTTCTGCCCATGTCACTCCCGATTTCTTCTTGGCAGCCGCAACGGCCGCGCCCATGGCACCAATGACAACGGCGGCATGTGTGCGTAGCCAGCTCTGCATATCAGGCTGGTGGACGCATTTAATCCCGGCTGAGGAGAAGATGGAGCGCCATTCGGGTGATGAGATGATGGTAATTTGGCCGAAACTCATAAATTGGTGCACTAATGCTCCGTCGTGGAAATAGGCCAAGATCGCTGGAAATCCCATGATGCAGCGTTCCTTTCCCAAAACGTCGAAGTATCTGTCCAGTGATGCAAATGTGTTGAACATGAACAGAATCTCGGTTGACTTTGGACATGTCTTGAGCGTGGCAAACAATTGCTCGTCAAATTGGTGCTCGGTGATGGTCAGGAGGACGAGGTCCCAGAGTTGTGCAGTGTCGAGGGATCCAACAGCAACCACAGGAGTCTTCGAGACCTCCGTTGCTTTGTCCGATTTCTTGGTGAGAACACCGCCACATGCCTGGACGCTCGCAAGTCGCTGGCCACGACCTACAATTGTGACATCGTGTCCGGCCTTCACTAGATGCACTGCGAAGGCGCAGCCCACTGGTCCGGCGCCAATGATGGCAATCTTCTTCTTTTCCGTGGCCATATGGTCAAACGAAGAATCGGCGAAATAGAGGCGAGACACACACGGTTGCTGTCCTGGAAGTCCGACTAAGCAGAATTTAGACTAACACTCGGCTGAGATGAAAGAGCCGCGTGGTTTGGTTGAGGAGATGTGAAGATGGTGGTCAAGAGTGGGATTTGTGGCCGGAATACATTGAATGGACGATTTGTTCGTCCATTGCTGCAGCAATTTGACTCGAAGCCCTCATGCTTCGTATGAGAGGCGACGTCTAGGCAACAATGAAACTGGAAACGCTATCCTCCGTACTCGGATATCTACCTTTGCTAACAGGTATTGGTTCTCCTGCTTTAAGTTAATTCGCAATCACACACTAAGACGAAAAGACGAAAGTTCCCACGCACAAGCGAAGTGAAGGCCAGAGAGAGGTTGCATAGGGCGGCATCACTCTCGCCCCGAAGGAGCGTGGGCAATCCTTGGCACTGCAGGAAGCTCAGACTGAGCTTTGGCGGGCGATGTACCGTCCTGGACACGCCGTGAACGAAACCCATTGTATCTTCTACAGCCTCCCTACCCTTAGGCTCTATAGAGGTGCCTTCTACGACTTGTGCTCGCTAGCAGTCGGGGGTGTCACTGCGCAAGCGGGAACGAAACGTACACGCCTTCCATCTCGTCCCTCCAAACCGCCGTCACCAGACCTCGAATCTTCTGAAGGAGACCCGACTCGACATCCATTATGCCTACACCCGAGTCGGAGCTGTTTCTGCGCCAGAAACCCAAGGTCCCCCCAACGTTCCAGGGCGTCGATTTCCAAGACAATGAAGCAGTCGCCGATGCAAGAGATGCAATTGTTCGAGAACAATGGGTTCAGAGGATGATGAAGAGGTTGGTGGGAGAGGAAATGGGTATGTCTTTCGAGAATGCTTTCTGCACCATCATTCACGGTACCCTGTTGCGGAAGAGGGATTTGAGGGTTCGCCCATGGCTGTGCTGAGGATTTCATATGACTCTTTTGCAAAGGCGTGGACTTCACGACCATCTCCGGAAATGCCTCAGTGCCCAGCATGCTCCTTGATCGCTCCATTCTAATCCCTTGTTCTTGCAGGCAAATGCTACGCACGCGAAGGAGTCAATCATCTTGAGAAATGCGGAAAGTACAGAGGTGAACAACTCCCGAACCCCGTCTGCTTCTACTCGCCCAACATTACAGCGTATCTAACTGTTCGCATAATTCAAATCCAAAGACCGTTATCTCCAGCTCCTCAAGTCGACGCGCGAAGCCGGTTTCCGCGGCCAGCAACAGAACTACATCCCTGGTGTAGATGGTCCCGCAGGTGGCCCAGAGGTTCACACAGACTACCCGAGCGCCCAACAGGCCAAGGGTTCCAGAGGATCAGATCTCAGACCTGGCAACACGACAGGAAAGGGCGGCGATGCATTGTACTAAGAGACGATGAAAAGACAGAACTTGGCTATGTGGTGAATCGAAGAGACAACCGCAGACCATGCAAAATAACTGATTCCAGCCATTGGGCGGAACTATGTACATAGGACATGATGTGGTCTGGTGGAGGCCAATACCAAGAGGATTTGGTAATTACCCTTATGCCGCTTTCTATGGTGTTTCACGGTTGGGTCAAGAACTCGTGTATCTGCTCGTCTCAGTGTCTCAGAGTGTTACTAGTGCAAAGGATGGTACCAAAGATAAGAAGTTACGAGGATTCATTCATCCATGATACTACGGTACACTACAAATTCAACTCGCTGGAAGCAGGAGAAACAATCACTGTCGACGAATTCAATAGAGGCCATACACCCGTCTCATCATGATGATTGAAATGACTTTTGACGTCTTGGTTCTAGAGGAACCACTTTGAGCTCAAAAACGTCAACCCATACACTTTTCCAGCAGCTCTGGACATTGTCATCGAACATTAGGCCCTCTTGTGAGTAAATCCCAAACGAGTTGTTGGATCCCTTATGCCATTCTCATGCTGGCCCAATATCACAACATCCATCAGCCACACGAGATTGCAGCCTTTCAAATCTTGCTCCTCTTTCCCGCCTTCTCCGCCGTGAAGGTTGCCAGGGCATCCATCAACGGCGGACTGAGCGCATCATATGGCTCTAATCCGAGCTCCCGCAGGCGATCCCGTACCTCACCCATCTTCTCCGGAGGATAGCCCTGTTCAATCAAGCTCGACACAAACGCCGCAAACTGTGGCTCTTGCCAGCCCTTCTCGTCGCTCAGCTCGACGTGCACGAAGGACAATCCCTTGAATGCATGGTCTTTTTCGATCGGCCCGTACATGTGGACACCGCAATCCTTGCATGCGTAGCGCAAGATGGTGGCCTGGTCGTTCACGACGGCGAGCTTTTCTTTGTTCTTGGTGACTCGGACGTTACCGTCTGGAATAACTGCGACGATGGAGAAGAGGGCGCCCTCTGGCTTATAGCACTGAGAGCATCCACAGGCGTGATTGTGCAGGACATTACCCTTCAGCTCGACCTCGACGGGATTGGAAGAACAGTGGCATCGAAGAGTACCGCCGGGAAAGTCGTCTTTGCCCTTTGTGATGCCGTTGTCAATGAGGGGGTGTAGGGATGGTGCCATGGTGCTCGTGTCAATAGGATCAATAGGATCAAATACAGTTGGGAACAGGAAACAATTGAGGGGAACACAGCTTCAGTGAGATCCGACAGGGTTCTCAGGCAGCTTTATACCTTCAGTAAACCATCGGGTACGTGCTGTGTACACTTCCGTCAACAGAGTCCCCAGAACCTTACTCTTGTCATTCCATTGGTGCCGTCTTATTCTGGCATCATATGAGGGGTAGGTGAATGAAAGGATCCAACTCATTCAAGCACCTCGCTCATCTACTCCGTTTTAAGCCAGACGACGCGGCCCCTCAGCTCCCATATGGCGCAATCCGCAGGTCCGATGGCAGGGGGCATGGGCTGAGCACTGTGAGTGCTTGTAAAGCAACGCTGAGATGCTTGCTCCCACACTCGGTCGGCAGTTGTGGTGGTGCACCGAACTCCTGTTGAAGCTCGGGAAATGTCGTGTCAGCTTCAGCAAGCGATGTGGAGAACAGGGTGACTGTAGCTGTTCCGTCGTCTCCATCTTTTCAAGAACTGTGCCGGTACCTCTCACTCGTCGGTGTCTTGTAGATGAATTCGGAAACTGTCAAACATTGTCCAAGAACCAGATCGGAGGGGAAGGGGGGGTGGCGGACCGAAAAGGGCGAGGAAATCCGATGGGACACTTTGAGCAGAAGGGGAAGAGGCAATTGCGCTGCTATGGTTGATTGATTGACAGTACCAAGTTACATGAAGAGTCTGCGGCGCGCCAAACCAAGTGGTGCACCTGCGCAAGGTGCGTATTTAGGCCTCTGTGCCTCCGTACATCTGGGCGCCGCTTCGAGTACCAAGCCTTACGAGCAAACTTTGTGCAACCAACGTCCGCCATCCAGCCGTTCCTCCACTGGCTAGACATCCCGTCACCGTAGACACGACCATGAGCACTTGTTCCAAATGACATGAATTTCTCGTCGCTGGCAGACGCGTGACTAAATATGCCCTTTCCATTTGTGCTTTCCACCACCTCCCACATCTCCTTTCAAGCCAGCCTTATCTCATCCACTCACCCGTCCCTCCCCACCGCAGCGACATCTCAGCGGGCGGTTCTCCGGTCGGCTTTAAAGGCCCACAAGAGACTGTCAGCAGCAGACCAGGCTACGAACCTGTTGCCTCTTGCCTCTACAGTCCAAAGCTATATCCGCTACCTCGTCACCCTCGACGTCGCGCTCTGTGGCAAACCTGTGGCTGGTGAGGACGTTGACATTGCACTTGCAAAGGAACCTGAGATTGAATGGCGACCAACCTTGAGCTTGAACGCCATTCCAGGCCGCGAGAATGAGCGGGTCAAGGGCAAGGGACTTGACTACGAGCTCTTCTTCGTGCATCATACACTAGCGCTCATTCAGAATCTATTAGCCAGACAATCTCTCCTTGGGCTCTATGCTGCGGTGAATCCGACATCAGAGCAACGCATAACACTGATCCAAAGTGCTTCCAAGTGCCTTAAGACGGCACACGCCATCCATTCCTATCTTCTGCTGAGAGCAAACTCTTCCAACGATGGTCCCCCCACATTTCCGCCCGCTGCGGTTGATGTATCGGCAAGTGTGCAATTAGCTTTGCAGCACTTGACCCACGCGGAATTTAACTTGCTTTGCGTGCTGAAGGAAGATCCATACCCTGCACTGCTCATTCAATCACGAAACAAAGACGATAAAGAGTGGATGATTAGGGCTCCACAAATTCAGAAGGTTCGGGGTCAAGTGCTAACTCGACTTTGTATCGGAGCAGCAGAGCATGCTTCTGCGGCTGCAGTGGCTCTAAAGGTCGAAACCGCAAAGGCGTCGAAAGAGCTCTTAGAATACTGTGATGGCATTCATCGAGCCTCGCGGGCAAAAGCATGCAGATTCCAGGCACTAGAGGAGGACACACATGCAGGCCAAACAGGGAAGGCCATCGCGTGGCTCAGAGCAGCAATGAATGAGCTAGGCCTCGAAGTGGGAAAAGATGGCTCCAAGTCTTCGGGCTTTGCCAAGCTGAAGACGTCCTGGATCGAAAGACGAGAAGACAAACGGATCGAAAAGGGTAGCTCAACGTGGGGGATGGACGGCGGTAAACTCGAAGAAAGTCGGATCGTCGAATACCTAGATCAAAAATTCAACAAACAGAACGATACGATTAACGTCCAGCTGATACCGGAGTGGAAACCGCTGCTGGTAACACTGCCTAGCGGGATGAATATGCCAATTGATGAAAGATGGAAGCCAGCACCCTTGGAAGAAGATGAATTGGCGTCAATGAGAGCGCCGCCGGAAGATGACGGACTCGGTGCCGCCAACAGCTCGGATGAGAATGAAGATAGCACAACGGCGCCCGCAGGAGCTTTCCCTGGCACGCAGCAGGACTATGGTAGTAGGACGAGTTACTATTAAGTGCTCGACCCGGACAGGGAAATGCTGGTAAACTCCAGCATCGCCGGGTTGCGCACTGGTGCGTTCTCTTGTACCCCAAAGTTTTTGGCAATAGGGCTTCTAGCCCGTGTGATTTATCTACTCTTTGTTGCTCGCATAATTATGTAGAGAGGAAGTCGGATGTCTATGGCTGCCCTATCAACAACTGATGCAATTTTGGGACTTGTATCCATGTACTCGGGAATCAGGCTGGCAGCCTCGTCAGCCTCGCCGACCTCAGCCTTGCCCCTGATGGGCATTCGAAGTCCCAACCCCCACAAACCCCCTTTCTGTGTTTCAACATTGTTTCAACCACTGTTTTCGCCACCAATCATCCGTTCAAACAAGTGATTCACAGCATCTGTCCCCGGTTCAACCCATCCTGCGTGGTTCGCTGTAGTCATCCACAAGCTTTTATCCCCCTCCGTGGCCTGCTCAGCAGCCAGCCGAACGCGCTGAACCCCAAGAATCGCCGTCACAACGCGTGGGGCCTTCGCAGAGGATCTCGCGTGTATGGAAGTCGATGGTTGGATCTGGGCGCGCCGGCGGGAGTCTGTCTTGGTGGTGTGCTAGTACAACGGTTCGAGAAGTTGCGTGATGAGGTCGTGACCACTGGCCCTTGTGTCTACGCGCTGTTGGATGTGGTGCTGATGATGCCGGTGGCTTGGGGGCCCCTAACGGCAATGATGGGTGACTTCTTCCTTCTTCCTGGGTCAAGAAGCGTCACGGAAATCAAGGTAAGGGGACGTGTCTGTTTTCTCCCTACAACAACAGCATATAAAAGTGGACGGACCAGTGCGTTTGTAAAGTGCTATCGACAAACTCTTGGCTCTCGTGGTGTGCGTCCAAGTCTCCACCCTGAACCGGGCACAAGAGCAAGAGGGAAAGCACAATGAATCTCACGTTGATATATTTCTTCGGCATCATGGCTGCGATCCTGGCGCATACAAAGTCAACCTCAGCTCTGCCCGTGGCCGACTCGATATTATTGCCAAAAATCACCATCAGACAAGACTCTTCACCACGATCGCCTAGTCAGACTGCGCCGGCGCCGGCGCCCAACAACGCTCGTTTCGTGAGAGATGGAGGAACACACGGCAAGCGACAACAAGATCTGCCGTCAGAAGAAGTCGAAGGGGACCCGACATCCAACTCTAACATACTAATACCGACACAAGGCACTCAGTCTCAGCCGATGTACAAGAGAGGAAACAGGCACCCTCCCATGGCGAGATTTTACCCCTTTCATAGGGGCAACGGGACCAGTTTCCCGAACTCGCAGACATCGCCTCTCAATAATGGTTCGAGCGGCACGCAGCCTTCCACCGGAGTCACTGGCCCTGCCGTCGCCCTGTCAAACGGAACATTCACCAGCCCCAACAACGTCACCGATACATATACGTCCGCTCCCAATCCACGCACAGACACGACGATAGTGACGGTCGCACGGATTCAGGCGCTTCCCCCAACCACGGCGTTATCCACAAATGCACCACCGCCTGTGCCCGAACCTCAACCGAACCTGGCCACCCAGTCACAGTTTTCCGGGACAACCGCAACGCTCACAACGAGCCAGAGGACAGGGAGTCCAAACTGCCCATTCCGATCGGAAATACCCCCGGTCCCGGATCCCGACACGACATCTAGCCCGATCTTCCCAGTCATTGTGACAGTCTTCCCTGTTTCGACGGGCTCTTCCACCATAATATGAACAAAACTGATCGGGAATGCTTTGTTCGCGACCACCGCATCTTGCCAGGCGGACCAATGCTGCGTGGCATATGAGATTACGATACCCCGGGATTGGAGGAATGTTGTTTGCTTGGTTGCTGGGGACTTGGATCGCTGGACGACCTGGGAGGCCTTCTCCACCACCACCAGATTAATTAACTAAACCTGGCTTCTCCACGGGCTTTTATGACAGGATAGCGCACCTATGTAGCTCCATGGTGATGAGCCATGCACTCTTGCCAGAAAAAAGTCAAGGGTGAAAATCGCAATGCAGAACACAGGATAATTTCCTGGCATATTGTAAACAGTTCTGGTGACTGCAAAATGCCATCACTTTGACCATATCATATATTCAGTGTGCCTACCCCCATTGCTCAAGTTCAACGCAACTGAGATGTTTCCCTCCGATCCCTTTCCCAAAGCATGATATTGGTATGCATGACAGTAATGGTATGATCACTTTACAGGCCAGTCCCTCAGCAGTGGGGAGCCCAACGTCTGAGCTGGATACATAGATACATAAACATGGGAGAGTTCATAAAACTCGCGTCGAGGAGAGACTCTTCTATCTGCACCGAGGAAGAGAAGGGAATGCGTCAACAAAGCTGGCTCCATATCGAACATCGCACAATTTCCGTGGGATTTGTTGCATTTCCATGCCTGCTTCACGTAGTCCCCAGTTACAGAACCTCTCCAACAATCTTTGCAGCCTCCTTATAGGTCGCGAGCAACTTTTCACACTTCTCTCTTTCCTTCTTGATCCCATCGTCCTCATATAGCAAGTCACCGAACAGCTCTTCTTTGTATAGTTCGCTGACAAGACGGTTCTGCACTTCATCTCTAGAGTGGTTGACAAGCAAATGCATGATCGCTTTTGGCACTTGATCGGCAATTGTCTCGCGGACGATGTTGAAATAGCTGGAGATCAGACGGCGGATCAGTTCGGTTTCGAGGGCTTCGCGTTCCGTCAGAACAGGTTCAGCATTTTGTTCGGGCTAAATGATGTTCATGTTAGCAAAGGATATGGAGGGAAATACCAGAGAGACGGGTCGGGTGTACGTACGAATAATAAGCTCGAGTCGCCATACTCAGACCCCGGCGCATAGTCGTCATGCATCGCTGGTGGATACGCAGGCGATCGATCTGTAAAGCTTCCACGCTCCATTCGACGCATGCTCTGCGAGAAGCTCGGATCAACACTGTGGCTGACGTGCCTCTGGGCCACCGAGGCGGACGACGGAACAACTGCTGGACTACCCTGTAGCGGACCGCCAGGTAATCCGCCTTCCTTTCCGAAGAAATAGTTTAGGAACGAATCTCTGGCAGCGCCTGCTGAGCCAGCAGCAGCGGATATGCTACCGACGCCATTTTCACGCTCACGAGCGACGGCGGGTGACATGCTCCGGCTCAGTGTCGGGTGTTTTCTGATTGGTAGCGAGGTAGATTTGTCTTCTTGTTCCGCATCTTCCTCATCTGGTGTGGCGGCGCCATTAACGCCCAATTGCTTCATGCGCTGCTTCTCTCGTTTTCGTCTCTCCTCGGCTTGTGCAATCTTCTTGTCCTTCTCGTTCTTGCTCGCGATGACAGAAGACATTGCAGCAGCGGCTCCAAGAAAGTTGGGGTGGTTGGTATTGATGTATGCGCGTTGGATTGCAATCAGTGACTCGACATAATTTGAGCATGGACCAAGTCGCTCTCGAAGCAGATCTGAGACGACCTCGATAAGCTTGCCTTGCAATCTAGGAAATCTAGACAGCTCCGTGGACCCGCATGTATGGCAAATCTTGATCAGCTCTTCATAGACCAGCTCCACACATCGCTGACTCGGGATCTCCAACAACTTGATTTGTGGCTTCACCAGGAGGTCAAAGGCAAGTTCAGGCACGAAAAGACTCGGCCGCGGTCCGGTAGAGTTTCGAATGGCGGTTCGGATGTCGAGGACAGAGAGGTTATGTGTAGGATCGATGGTTTCAAGAGAGTTGCCGAAGACGGAGTTGAAAATGTAGTATATCCTCGCACCACCACAGAGCTCTTTGGTTGATATTTCAGACGACGTACCGTCAATGGAAGAGATGAATGATGTGGCGAAGCGAGTCATAAGTTGAAGGATTAACGACCCGCGATGTTCCTTGCCACTAAACTGCTTGCTCCCATAAGATGCCAGTTCTTGCTGTGTCTGGCCCATCAAAGTATTCAACCGCGCCTTGATGTCAGGTAATCGATCACGGATGTGGCCCATGAGAGTCGTGTTCAGTGTTTTGGCCAGATATTGTGTACCGCATCGAGTTGCCATATTCCGATAGGCGGGATGGTGTCTGAAAAATTCTGCCTCAGATCTGAGAGCTTCAGACATGGGTTTATTGGTCTGTATGTCCTGTTGTGACCGGTTGACAACACCAATAAATCCAAGTTTCAGTGGATAAACACGGCCCGACAGGATATCTAAAGCGTTTGTACCATGGTCCATCAAGTCCAACTTTGTCAGGACGCCGATGGTCCTTCTTCCCATGGGGTCAACATGCCGAGCGAGCTTCAAGGCTTCCGAATTGACAATATCGACGTTGGCAGGAGAGACAGCAAGGATGATGCTGTTTGGTTTGGCAATGTACTCGGAGATGAGGGTTCGCGTTTGCTTCTCGATGTCGGAGGGCTGGTCGCCAATGGGGACTTTGGTCAGGCCAGGTAGATCCACCAGGGTGAGGTTCAGGACATGGGGAGAAAAGATCTTCAGGTTGATGGGTTGTCGATTGATGCCCTTGTTGTTGCCCGCTATTCTCGCCGTCTCGTTCTCAATCTCAGCACGGACTTGGTTAAAATCGGTGAATTTGCGACCTGGGATATGGTGAAACTCTGCCCACTCCCCGTGTTCGGCCACGCTGGCAGCTGTATGGGGGATGTGTATATCGCCATTCCCGTTGTTATCTGAGTCGTCGTCTTCAGGAGGGATGTTGATAAGCTGCAATATCAGCGGCCGGCGAGTGACAATGCCACTTCCACGCGGAAGAAAATCCCGGCCAACAATGTTTTCCAGCACAGACGACTTTCCCGACGACTGGGAACCGACCACCACTATCTGGGGGAGATCGAGGGAGTCATTTCCTATCGTGTTGAAGACAAGGTCTTGGAGCTTGTTGACTGTGCGGAGGAGGTCATCGCCGAGGGTGGTCATTGTCGATGACCGTGTCGCAACTGGTTAGGAGAGGTGTTTCGGAAAACAAAAGTTGGATACAAGGAAAATAGCTGGGGTTTCAGGATGATAACCAAAACAACAAGTGGCAACAGAGAAACACCACGACGTAAAAGAATAGGAGAGAGGTGGGAACACGGCGAGGTTGTGGTGAGTCTTTGATCAGATGGCCACCTGCAGGCACATGTTTACTTGCTGGCGTCTGTTGGGGGGAGGAGGAAACGGGGAGCACAACTTTGCAGGTGCTGCAAGGACCGCGGCGATGTGGGTTTGCAGGCGCAGGATGAGAGCATGGCATTTCAGGTCGCTTAGGAAAGCAGGTTTCGCGAAACACAAAAAAGGTAGATAGAATGACAATGACATTGTTGGGCGGACTGCAAGTGAAGCGGGTTTGTGAGTCGGGGAAATTGTCATGTCAGACTGGCAAGTTATGTGATTCGTCCAAAAACATCCCAATGGTACCTGTGGGTGCCTGGCTCTGACGTCGACCCCGGCGGACCATGGTCCGGGGATGCCTATTTTGGTGGCTTAAGGTGGCTGGGATCACCCCGCCGCGGTCCGCCAGATACCTACCAAGTTCAGCGATGCCATGGCCGCAACTCCTGCTAGGTATGGAGCATCCATCCGAATCAGTGCATGAGGCGGGGTCAATATTACGACATGGCACCATGACAACAGGCCATTTACTCTGGATGAGCTTTCCAGATCTTTATATCTCAACCAACCTCCTCCCCATCTCCTCAAGTTGTTCTAAATCTCCTGCTACCTTGCCATTGTTGTTGGCCTCAACACTACCACAGTCATGCGTACCACGTCTAGCCTTGCGATTGCCATCACGGGTCTCCTGTTTGCAAACCATGGCTCAGGTCACCCGATCGACAACGACATTCAAGTTCCCTTCACCGAGACAAGGCCTCAGGAGCCTGCGACCGAGGGCTCATACTCAGCCTTTTCGACCCTCAGAGACGTCCTAATTGACCACGATATCATTGGCGATGTCCTCGACGATTTTGAACCCTCCTACTCCCTCGACATCACCTACCCAAATTCACACGAGACTGTTCTCCTGGGCAACGACATCCCCGTCGACTCCGTATCGAAACGACCCATCTTCACCTTTCACTCCGTAAATTTTCAGTCCAAGTCAGCACGAGACAAAGAGTCCACCTTCACGCTGATCCTGACGGATCCTGATGCAAAATCTCGCGACAACCCAAAGTGGTCTGAAATGTGTCATTGGATTCTCACCAACTTGACCACGCCTATACCAGAGCCCCCCTCAGTGTTCCAGCCACTGAAAGCCAAACCCGGAGAGCTAGAGGAATACCTACCGCCCGGCCCACCACCAAAGACGGGTGCTCACCGTTATGTTTTCGTCTTGTTAGAAGGCGAGGCATCGACTCTGAAACCGCCTGCGGACAGAAAGCACTGGGGTTATGACAAGCCCAGACACGGTGTGCGGGACTGGGCCAAGGAGAATGATTTGACTGTTGTGGGAGCCAACTTTTTCTATGCCCAAAACGAGAAGCAATAATAGGTGGAGAAGGATCTGATACCCAGAGGCTTGATAAACCCTTCATGTCCGAGCTTCTTCAAGGAGCTGGATCGCTGCCAACCCTCTCCACACTTGATCCATGGCGTCACTTCCCTGCTTCAAGTGCTTTTCAATTGTCCCCGAGGAAGCGACATCCGCCGCCTTGGCCGCAAATGTCCACGATTGAAGTCGTTTCGATACTTCGTCCTTCGTGTCCACTTCAGTTTCCTGTTTCTGCTTGTCTCCCAACGCGGATGTGGCATGCACAAAGCGTCCAGAGCGAGCTAGGATCGGAAAGGCTTGAAGGAGTTGGCTCTCGTCACTGAGTCGGTCAAGCATATTGACGGTGCTAGAGGAATCTTTTTGCAGCTGGTCGTCCACAAGTGTCAGGTGCGAATGCGTCATTCTCTGCTGGTGCATGGCTGGTAGTAGACCTCTTTCGATGGCATTCACCAAGAGATCAATAGCTTGAGGTTGGAATGGTCGCTCCACTGGTTCCTCATTTCCTGAAGTTGCTGACTCTTTCTCGAGCAAAGGAGATCTTAGGTTGGCTGCAGCGGAGAGAAGCTGTCTCCGCGCCTCGACATACTGCTCGTACATAATATTAATTTGTTGTTCAAACCCTTCTTCGGTCTCCAGCACATCTTCTGCATCATTAACGTTCGATAGATCAGGTCCTTCTTGACATATGTCCAGGGATTGTTGTAGCCAAGTAGTCAATATCTGTCTCACCACACACATCGCGGCGAGGTGTTGTTCGTCTGGCGCACTGTTGGGCTCAGGGATGCTGGATTTAGCATGATCAAGCAATGTTTTCTGTTGTGCAGCTTCGTATCTAGCACGAACCACGGCCACTTCGAGAGCTTGGAGAGATTGCATGATAGACGTTGGAAGTCCCCCCTCTAAAGCATGCTCGGGGCGATGTGGCGCAACCACAGGATCGATAGGTGCGGTGGTGGTGCGCCGTGCGATGGCTGGCCAATTGGATGATGACAAGATGGTATCCATGTCAGCTTTGAGAGCTGTCAATTTGGCATTCTGTCCCCTCAGTCGCAACAAGTCGAGATGTCGATCGAGGAAGGCCACATTGTCCGATGCTGGCCGTGGCGATGGATCCGTAACATGGGTGTGTGACGAGGCAGACTCAACGGCCTCCTTGTAGCACCGCCTTGCCTTGACATTCGCTTGAACGGCCGCGAGATACTCGGCTTTCAAGTCGGCGTCGAGATGCTGTTGACTTTGTTCGTCTTTTGCCGCATCAACGGGGAATAGGTATTTTCGAATCTCTTCCACATCGTGCGTGGGCTGGTCATATTGGTCGAATATCGTGGTGATTCGCGCAAGAAAATTATCGCGATTCAGCTCCTTTTCCGTCATGGCCGTGCTGAATTGATTGATAATGTCTGGTGATCCTGTTTCCGCCCTATCTAGCAGATTTCATATCTCGAATGGATTTCACGAGGGTGGTTCCACCATAAATTTGGGATTGGGTTTTGAAATTGATTAAAACCACGGCATCAAGCGTCACTGCCCGATCGGCTCTTTGGTGAGCATGTATTTGAATCCGCAACTGATGGTTACCAAGCTGTTTCCACACATGTTCTTAGAAAATTGGGGGCAGACATGATTGTTGCTATGGGAAGCTATCGATTGTGAGACGCAGGTTCCGAGAAAATCGATGTGAAGATCCCCGCTTGTACCACAAGAATAACCCCTATAAAAATTGACCATAACGCTCATAGTTACACTACCCAAATGCTGTACGTGTGCGTGAGGAGATTTTTAGCCAAGGAGTAGCTATATATGCGGAAAAGAGTCTTGAGATGGGATGCATATGGTATTGACAAAGTCCTCACTCGAAAGTGCAGCTCATGGCCTATGGAATAAGTCGATAATGGCCATTGGGAGGCGATCTATAGAAAAGGTATGATGGAATCAAGTCGTATCTCGCAGAGCTGGTCTGCTTAGAGACAGCCGAGCAGTGTGCAGTCTTGACTCCTTTTCGCTTTTGATATTCCTGCTTGGAGAAGTGACCATGTGGGATAGATCAGAGCTCCTGGAAGATACAGCCCAGGGGTTTCCGTCTCCAGACGTTGAATGTGATGACATGGCATCCATTGCGAATCTTCCCGTGACTTGAGGATGGCGACGTCTTCTCCGCGACAACGCATAGAGTAATGCTAAGGTGTGCGCAGGATCAAGAATAGTCTCCGAATTGCCATGCATCCGAACCCACGGGAATCCCATTGCACAGGTATGCTATGCCTGTGCGCTTGTCCTCAACAATCTGGGGTGTAAGTTTGACCGAGGGTGGACACAGGCGGAACATTCAACGACCTCATCCATACTGCTCTATTTCCGCGTTCACGAGCTCTGCAACGAGCCTTGGGTATGGCATGAGAGGATCCGTTGTCGTTCAACCCCTCGAGGACAGCTCCCTCACATGTGGTGAAGAGACAGGAGTATATCGCAAAATATGGTAGACCCTTTCTGGCATCCGATTCTGCCGCCACGATCGAATGTATAAATGGTCCTCAGAGGTGGATTGGAGTCCGTCGTATTTCAGGATTCAGGACTGGACGGAGTGGTGGCGAGCAAGACCCCCATAGAGTCGGGATGTTTCGCTGAGAACAGGGGGCATCGACCCATCTTCACATCTCACGTCACTATGTTGGCGTTATGCAGCAATCAAACCCTGATTCAGCTGCGGTGGCCATTCAATCCTTGTTTCCAGTATGTCTCTTTGCTTCGATTAGCCGCCGCATAAGTTCGCGGCCATCGTCGCCTTCCTTGCCCTCGATCTCAATCGCTCTCTCCAACCACTCAACTGCATCCTGCCATCGTCCCATCTCCATCAAACATCGTCCTCCCACAATGTAGGCTTTCGCATTGCCAGGGACCTTCTCCCCGTTGGGACCGGTGCCAGGGCCTCGTTTGCATTCAAGGCTGCACTCTGCATCTTTCAGACCCTCCACCCAGTTTTGAAGGTCAGCATTGGCAGCAGCCCGCGAGAGATACATCAAAGCGAGCTCTTCTCTGGCCAGGCCCATGGGTTCCCATCCTGGTCGTGCAGCAGCCATATCTATGCCAACTCCGAGGAGGCGGATAGCATCTGCGTGCTGGCCTTTGCGAGACGCTGCCACTGCAGACTCTCGTAGTTTCTGGATCTGGCCTGATCGTTTGGGGTTGACCGGAAGAGGAGGAGGCGGGATATTATTTGGGGTCTCGAGTGACTTGAAGGACGTGTGGAGCTTGTTTATATTGGAGATCGCATCCTGTAGCGCCTTGTCTGAGGATAGGACGGAGATTTGTTTTGTTTGGGGATCGATGTGGAGCGGGAGGTGTGTATAAGTTTCTAAAGCGTCGTCGGTTGAGGCCATCGTGATTTCAATGGGAGAAATTGGTGGGTGAGATCGCAAGATGACCAGCTGGGAACCTGCGGACGACAGAGCACAGGGCAAAGGAATGGGAACTAAACGACAGGGAGAGGTGTCTTCATTGCGGTAAGTCTTGGCACAGCCCGGACGTCACGTGGAAGCTTCACTGCGTTTCCCCGCTTGAACGGAATCTTCTACAGGAGCAACCATGCTTAAGCGCTAACTGTCGGCGAGAGGATCCCCGGTTCTATTATAACGAGCAACTTTGGTTGACATGGTTAGAACGTGACGAGAAAACTCCAGGGGAGAATTCTGCTGCTCTGAAAAGGCTAATGTATGGTAAATTTCATTTTGGTTTACATTCGGCCCAGAAGAGACCAGGTGCAGAACTTTCACGCCGTGGCAGCGACCTGCATGGCTCGGGCCGCCTTCGCGGCAGGATGCTGGTACCTGGCAGCGATGAGGCGCTCGCGGAAATACTCGCCAGCGTTGACTTCTTCGTACTTGGTGCCTTCCTCGACGCAGGTGGGCACGGTGGCGAGGGTGGCCTCGCGGTTGGGACTAAAGAAGAAGGGCATCGAGTAGCGCTCCTTCCCGCTTTTATTCACGACGCGGTGCACCGTCGACTTGAACTTGTCGTTGGTGATGCGGCTAAGGAAGTCGCCAATGTTGACCACATAGCTGCGCGGCCGTGGCGGGGCATCGATCCAGATTCCATTGGCATTGAGGACCTGCAACGCCTCGACCGACTCCTGGAGGACGAGGGTGAAGAAGTCGTAGTCGGTATGCGCCCCAAGGCCAATATCGGAGGCGCCAGGAACAGGCTGGGGCGGATAATGCAGGATGCGCACGCCACCCATGGGGTATGATGTCGCGGCATCGAAGTAGTCTTCGGGCAGATCAAGTGCCAGGGCGAAGATCTGCATCAGCTTTTTGGAGAGCGCCCTGACCGAGCGGAAGTACTGGTACATGATGGGCCGGAACTCAGGATACGCTGTGGGCCAGCAGTTGCTGCGCTCAATCGCCGTCGAGACGCCACTGCTGGGCGCTTGGGACTCGGGCTCCGTGGCGTCGTCACCCATGGTGAAGGCCTCCTTCATGTCTGAAGCCGCGACATCTTGGTTAGCCTGATGGTGCACACGTTTGGTAAGACGATGGACGAACCTCCCTTGCCAGCGCCCTCCATCTTGGTCTCAAACAGCGGTTCGTAGCCGCGGAGCGCCTTGGATTTGTGGATGTGCACCTCCATCTTCTCTTCGTGCGAGAGCGCAAAGAAATGCTTGACGGCGGCGAATGTCTGGTCAATAACCTCGTCTGGGATATTGTGGTTCTCGGCGTAGAAGAATCCGACATCCTGGCAGGCCTTGCCCACTTCCTTCGCCACCTTCTTGCGCTCCTCGAGAGAGTCAGAGAAGATGCCCGAGATGTCGATCACCGGGATGGACTCGAACGTCTTCTTCGCGGCCGCTCCCCGCAGGACGGGGCGAGAACCCCGTTTCCCACCTGCATGGTAGTGGACGTACTGTGAATGCCGGTCAGAGGCGCCGAGGGACCGGCGGCGTTGGGGCGTGGTGTGTGGTATTGGTGGCTTACCTCTACTTCTTCATGCCCGAGAGAGCCCATTGTGATATTGGGATGAGGTGGCTGTGCGAATCAATGAGATATATCGACGGGTATCTGAGCTCAGACCAGAGAGCAAGATCATGCAAGGCACGCATAGTCTCTGCCAGGCCAGGACAGCCATGGCGTTTATATCTCAGCAGCCAACGGGTTTGCCGATTCCGCAGTGCGTTCTGCCGCAGCGCGGACCTGAGCGCTTGGGGGATCGCTGGAGCGGTCATCAACGTCTCGATAGAGTGGAAGCGTGAGGATAAGAGTGGGCAGAATGGGGCGATCTCCCGTGGTGGCGCAGGCCGCAAGAAGCTTCTACAGTGTTGACCACCTATAAAGATTGGCCATTTCCCCCGCGTCCTCTTGGCGCCGCTGTCTCGCCTATCATGCTGGTGAACCAGCCTCCTCGTGTCACTTCGTTTCATCCTCCCGAATTCCCTCCACTCATCCTCCCATCCTCTCGATCTCTCGCCAGGCCGCTTAGCACTGCGAATTGCGTCTCCGCTGCTGGCTCAACTGCCCAGAAAAGGTGGGCCGGGACTCCCCGAATTGTCGTTCCCGAAGACTTTGATCGGATATGCCGAGAGAGAAAGAGACAGCGACGGAGACTCCAACACTGGGAGTCAGACAACACGGATGGACTGTGCGTCCTATAGTCTCTGCCGAGAATCTGGACGTCTCCGAGGACGGCCAAACCCCTGGTTGACCAATCTTACTCGAGAAATGATCACCGGGGTCCTACAATGCCTTGATGTCCTTATCAGTGGCACTCTGGATAGTAGGACTTGAGCGACTTCTGAATCATATCACGCATCTGGCAGTCAAGATGATGCGAGTAAACCATGGAAGACGGAGTTTCTTGGTTTCTACTACCGGGTCATGTCCTCGGGACAAGACTGTTGCTGATAAGGGGTATAAAGATGCGAATCACCCGTCTCATTCGGGCCGCAACCTGACCGTTAGCACATAGCAAATTTGTGCTGGTAACCTCCTCCTGTATCTATTTTAGCTACCCCGCTTGCTGTCCGCCATGGGAAAAGAACTTCCAGCGACAACGACTGCGGTTGAGGACAAGACAGGGAACGAAGACCCTGCTCTCCGCATCCAGGAGGCCGCAGAAGAGTTAGGCCTCGACGTTGGCCATGTCAAAGAGATCAAGGGCGCGGATGGTGCCTACACCTACGCCAGCGCCGTGGCCCTGGAGATCGACGAGAAGACCAACAAGCGACTGCTCCGGAAAATTGACTGGCACGTCCTGCCGTGGCTGTGCGGTCTTTACGTGTTGCAGTATCTAGACAAAGGAGTGTAAGATGCTATGTCACTACCCAAATTCTCTGCGTTAGCTGATAATAATGCCGAAGGCTATCCTATGCTGGTGTCATGGGTCTCCAAAAGGAAACAAACCTGACCTCCAATCAGTACACCTGGCTCGGCTCCATCTACTATGCTGGGTACATCGTCTTCGCTCCTGTCCACAACCGCATGTTCCAGGTCTTCCCGCCTTCAAAGTATATCGCGTGCTGTGTCATGGCATGGGGTGTTGTCCTCACATGCATGGCCGCGTGCCATAACTTCACTGGCCTCATGATTCAACGAACGTTCCTTGGTGCCCTCGAAGCCTCGATCAACTGCGGTTTCTCCCTAATCACGGCCGCGTGGTATCGAAAATACGAGCATGGCAGCAGGACAGGGATCTGGTCTGGCTGTACCGGTATTGCGACCATGATTGGCGGATTGATTGCCTTTGGATGCGTGGAAGGAGAAACAAAGAATCCCGACGCCAACTTTTCCAGCTGGAAGATCCTGGCCGTCGTCACTGGCGTTGTTTCTGTCATCTATGGTGTCTGCATGTTCTGGTTCATGGCTACCAGCGTGGTAACAGCCAAGTTCTTCTCTGAGGAGGAGCGAGTTCTGGCCGTGGAGCGGCTGCGAGAGAACCATCAGGGTGTTGGCTCGACCAAGTACAAGCGCTACCAAGCTATCGAGGCATTCACTGACTACCGGGTTCGTTCTATCCCCCCCTGACCTGCCTGTTCTTACACACTATACTGACGCATATGCTAGACTTGGATGTACGTCGTCTTTGTTCTCTCGTCCCAGATCCCCGCCGCCGGACTTGTGCTCCTCCAGTCTATCATCATCAAGTCCCTCGGCTTCACAGTCAAGGAGACGCTCCTCCTCAACATTCCGCAGGGTGCCATCAATGTCATCTGCAATATCGGATTCGGCCTTCTTGCCGACGTGACGCACCAGCGTAGTGGTGCCGCAATCCTGGCCGGCCTGTTCTCTCTCTTCGGCGCCAGCCTATTCATCGGCCTTGGCGACCATGGCCACTTTTACCGCAAAAATGGCCAGTTGGTTGCCTATTTCTTCATGAGCGGTAGCTGCTCCACAGCCTGGTTTATCGTCATTTCCATGTTGTCGAGTAATGTGCTCGGTACCACCAAGAAAACGACGCTCAACTCCATCGTCTTCCTCATTCTCGGCGTCGCGTATCTTGTCGGACCCCAGACATTCCGTGATCCGCCTTTCTACGAGCATGCCAAGATCAGTCTTCTCGTCCTCTGGATCGTCAGCGTGCTCGTCTTGTGCGGCTTCTTTGTGCTCAACACTTGGGAGAACAAACGACGGCAGAGGATGCTCGAGCGGGGCGAAATTTCGGACGGTCATGGCACGAATGTCGAGTTCTTGGATTTGACGGATAAAGAGAACAAGCTATTCCGTTATGTCATTTAATTCTCTGGCAGATGATGGCGACAACGAAAAGGGCAAGGAATATCTGCGGGAAGGGAGACGGCACAGCCTCTTAGCTCGACCACCTAGGGGGAATTTGAGAATGAATGATGACAGTTGAGGGTCCATAACGTATTTCGCCTTCAGCTACGTCCTGGAGTTGATCTATGAACCTACGTGTTAGGAATGCATGTATTGATGCTGCGGCGTGGGAATGTGCGAACATAGTAGTGCGAGGCAGAGTGAGGCGGGAGCCAATTATGAATACTACTCAGTATTTGTAGAAGAATACTGCCTAGGTAGGTATGAGTAGAGGACGCCCAAGGCTTTCGCGTATACTTCAACTGATCGTCACCATCCGTGCTTCTATTGTGGTCACATGGCCCTGCAAGGCGCTACCTTCCTTTTCTGGAATGGGCTGCCCTCCTTCTACAACACCCAGAGCCCCTCTCCTCTCTCTGCTTGTTCCTCAGAAAGAGTCCAACACAATACAGGCGCCTCTGGCTCTGTGGGCCATCGTGGCCTCTCTTCCTTGTTTCATCAACGTCCTCGCTCCGATCGCTACGTTTCAGGATGAAAGACCTGGATAAAGAGAACCAGAAGCTCAAGCTCACCATCAGACAGATGCAAGAACTGGAGTCCGAAGCTATAACGCGGGAATCAAGAGCCAACAAGATCGCCCTTCATGATCGAAGCAAAGGGTGGTGTTGCGAATTGCATACCAGCCCTGATTGGAACGCACCAGCGTCTCGGAAATTACAAATGGAGTCTTTTCCACGAAGGCTATAATATGCTCCAGGCGCAGACGGCATGACAGTGGTTCGGTTCAAAGATCTACCTGAAGTGAGTGCTAAGCCTGATTGCATACACAATGGGCAAGTCAAGAGCCTGTTGACAACAAAATCTGGGGGCTTCTGTCAACTCCTCCTAACCAGCTGTCGAGGCTGCGCCTGCCTTCAAGGATCCACTCCTTGTGCCTTTCCCTTGATTTGGTTGTGATGACGCGCAAAGAGCGAGCTCAAATCGCCCACAGGAAGAGAAACAGGAAATTCGACGGTCAAAAGCATCTGCGACAGGAAGAGATAGCCTGCCGCCGCCGTTGACACGAAACCAAATGCTCCACCCGCCTGTGTAAGATCATTCGTTTATCCGCTATCAGCTCATCTTGCCTTCTATTGCCAACGATGGAAAGGTAGGACTCACGATCAGTAGCTTCGACGCGACTTCTGTTCCCACTTCCGCTGAATGCCAAAACGAACCTGTGAGCAGGCAGAAGCAAATGACCAGGGTACTGTGGATGATGACCAGACAGATGTTCAGCTTCAGAGCACAGATGAGGCAGACCAAGCAGAAGAGGGCCATGAAGAGGAGGAAAAATCCTAGGTACAGAACCCCGAACGTCAGTCTAATATGTTCTTCAAAGACTCTCCATGTGAAAAAGGGACTGACCCTGTCCTCGCGGTAGGTGGACATACCGAAACCAGCAAGAAAACCTGTGGTAGACAACCCAGCAGCAGGATCCGTGGGATCTGGCGAGTAGTTTCCGTACGCTCCGAAGGAAGGTTTCAGTGTTGCTCCGAAGCTCAACCACCATCCACCTGTATAAGGTTGCGCGTCAGTACCCGACCATAACATTGGTTTTGTTCTGGAAAGGTATGAAGTGCCACAAGAAACAATTGGGCAGAAGGCCCAAGAAGGGACCAAGAGACCAGAAATTAATATGCACCAAAGCCGCAAAAGACAATGAACGGGTAGCTATTGCCCAAGATGAACTCGCCGACTCCGCCGATAGTCATCAGAAGTCCGCCCATGAAGAAGAAGACACCGATTGACGAGGATCCATTGCCCCCAGCGCCTCTCCAGCCCATGAGATCGCAGGACAAGGGTCCTAGGCTCATGATGAAGCCCAGAAGACATCTAAAGTCGACGCATTAGTCCTCTCCGAAGAGAAAAGAGGGCGGCATATAAAGAGACCAGGGCTTAAGGTGGCTGGCTGTTGGAAAGAACACTTACAAAGGAGTCGGATTGGCAAACGCCTTGCGCAGCTCTCGAGTGTCGCTGTTCGGTGGCGAGAGGTAGATCTTTTCATATGTTGATGGCGACATGGAGATCTCGCGGGCAATGCGAGTCATCTGGTCTGGCGTCTCTTTCTCCATTGCGTCTCGACTGATCGGGGGTGTGGTTGATGGTTGTTGGTCTCTATGAACTCTTCGCAATCTGCATCTATCGAGAGAGTGCATGTCAGATTCTGCCGCCGTTTGACTTGATATATTGGCTGGAAGGCTGTCATGCCTTGCCCAGGGGGGACGGGATGAGCTCAGCCAGGCATCTCCCCCCCTTTTCCGAACACTGCATCCACCTTGTTGATCGTCGACTATCCACTGAGAGCCTGATAACCACACCAGCCTATCGACGATTTCGATTATTGAGCTGGCAGATAAGAGGTTCCAGAGCGGTCGAAGAACTGGGTATTCTGAGCCGGACAAAGATAAGTGTGATTGTCAAGTCTTCGTCTTCAGAAAGACAGCAGCGACGTCCGCGGATATACTTGAGTGATCTTCGAGATTGCTAGCGTCCCTCGTTAAGATTGAAGAGACTCAGTTTCTGCGAAACGTGGACCGCAGTGTTATATTAGAGGGACTAACCGAGAATTGCGGTGATTGAAACCATGCCATGCCAACAAGCGCAGCTCGCTGCCAACATACCTCATTGGGAAATGCTTCGGCCAGATCGAGAATCGTGCCAGCAGCAGATAGAGGCAGCCGGTTTTCCTCTATCGCATTGACTGCGCGAGTTGTCCAAAAGAAGTTTCGACTGGACACTGGGAGACTCCACAATCATTCCTTCTTTGAGGTTGTATCATTGTGACTCATGCCCACTAAACCAACAAGGGCGTGGGGAGATTTCATTGATACATGCAGTACTGTTCTCTCCAACACAGAGGATGCAGGGAAAGGGACGAGAAACTGGTCGCAGCTCCGACATGGCGGTAGAGTGCCTGGAGCTGGAGCCGGAGGACGTGATACCGAGACGATCTTGCCTCATAAGGCAACAGATGAGTTCGCGATCGTGGGGAAAAGCAGCCACCATATTCGGAGAGCACTGTCCACAGACAGATTGTATGCAGGCCGATAGTGGTTGCAGATTGTCGAATGCTTCATCCCAGAGACTCGCAAGCGGAGACACAAGTCGACACTTCTCTTGTCTCGGCTCGCCATATGGTAATGTCGAATATCGGACACCTCGATTTTCGGCCGAACTGACGGTCTACCAGCATTGAATTACCGAATCTGAAGAAGCAGTTGTCGTCTGCTTTCATTTCAGTGATTGATAGGCTGTCAAGAGAGTCTCGACCCAAGATACCAGATGAGGTTAGCAGTCAGGAAGCGCCAGGAGTCGAAGGGCCTAGGTGAACAAGGCTGACGCTGGTGGAAAGATGGATCGGAGATCAATCCACCCCCTCAGGCTTGACCAGTTACAATTTTCCGTTGAGGAGGACGGACTGAAGGAAAGCATTCTGAGGACAGTCAGTAGGCTTGTTCCTGCTAGACGGGCCCAACAACCACTGGTTCGACCATTGAGCGCAGTCTCCGGTAACTTGATATGAGTGGAGCATGTGGGCTGGGATATCACAGCTTCCGAAACCCACGGGGTTGATTGTTCATCACCTCGCTGCATCTCCGCGGGTGCGACAGGACACACCAGCACGGCGACGATCTGTCTGTCGACCAAATTTGGGAATTGAGATAAGAATTGGACTCGAGGTTGCTGGTACTGAAGAGAAAAGCCAACTTGATCAACGGGTCGGACATAGGCGGCCAAGGTCGAGTATCCGGAATGGGAGTGCTCGATGAAGAATCGGCTTCCGCGTCTGGTATGGAATGAAGCAGAGACTCCACGCAGAAGCAGCTCATCTCCTCGGAAATCTGGAAATGCATCAAGTGATTGGTCAAATATAGAGGAGAGCATCGACACGTCGAGACGAGGACCGAGTCTTGCCCCTCCAGTTTGGGTTTGGTGGCTGTGCTACTCACAACCCAATCGCGGATATCAATTTTCAGGGAGAGATACGGAGCAGATGTATGGCGAGTTAGGTATGTTTTGCTAGCGGGAGCCGTGTCAGACCGAGTCTTCCAGTAAGACAAGGTCTCCGAGTATGCTGTGTACCGATCAGCGCATAACCCAGACATGGAACACAAGGCCTAGTGGAGGTTCCATGATAACGGTGCCGGCAAACCGAAACAGAAGCCACATTAATCAATTTAGCGTGGGCTTGAAGCTAGGGAAGACCAGTAGACAAGAGATATCACACCCAATCAAAGATGGACGCGAGAGATGCTTTGTACTTTGACAAATAGGACAAGGGAGTAAGGCGCGTCGCGGTAGATACAGGGTTAATGTCTTTGAACCGAGAGGGGGAATACGAGTGATCCATTCCTGGTAATATCAATGTCAAGAGCATATACGCCAGGCGTCCCGGGGACATACGTATTCCCTTATCAATGCTCTTCTTCTCTATTGTCCCATTCCCCAGTCTAGCTCTTCTGTCTAGGTAGCTTTCCACGTCAATCCCCGGAATAATGCAACCCGTCAACCAACCAGCGTGCGGATCCGCAATTTGATTCCGTGCCGAGGAGCGCAATCAAGGGGATGATCTGCCGAGTCAACGAGCAATGACAATCATGTCTGGATAGAGGAAGCAGGATGCATTGTTCAAACCGCCCGACCCAAGTACTTTACACAGAGGCCTTGTTTGGCTCCCGAGTGCGAAGACTTCAAACTCAGATAAGACCCTGAGTGGCAGTGCGGGTCTCGCTTGAAGGCTGTGCGATATCAGAGTCCTTTTGATTCCTGGTTTGGTAGAGCTTGGTATGTGTGTCTGTGTGTCTGTGTGTGTGTATGGTGTATGGAGGAGAAGGAGGTGCGAGGGCAAACAGCACCAAGAACACCATGGGGTGTATATAAAGGAGGATGTGTCCGGCATGGTTCATCATAGACATCCACAGAGTTCAGAGTCACTCTGACAGACAAACCCTTCCTGATCGAGGCCACCAACCAGTCTCACCTTTATAGTGGAAGGTATCTATATTTATATTTACATTTATATATATATCCACATCTGATATATCGACCTCTCCTCCCCTCCATCTAGTCCCGCCACGCCCACACAGACACCTTACCATCTGAACAAATCGATCCTACCATGGCGATCGACTTCACCCTATCACCCTACCAGGAGAAACTCAAGGCCGACGCACGGAAGTTTGCCCAGGAGGTCCTGGTCCCCACGCGCGAAGCGTATCTGAAACTGCCCACACAGGAGGAGCGCTTTCGGGCCACCCGCGAAGCGTACGCCAAGTGCGTGGCCGAGGGATGGATCAAGATCCAGATTCCCGAGAGCGAGGGTGGGTCGCGCAAGAGCTTGGTCGACTTGGCCCTCATCACCGAGGAGTTCTTCGCCGCCGACTCCAGCTTTCCCATCACCTGGCTCGTGACGGGGTTGGGCCTGGCCCCGATCTTCATGTATGGCAACGCCGAGCAGAAGAAACGGTTCTTGGCCCCCTTCATTGACTGCAAGGGGGACGCGCTGGCGGCTCTGGGCTTTACCGAGCCGGGAGGCAGCGCGAACTACCTCCAGAACGAGGGTGGATTGGGGGTGCAGACTCTGGCCACGGTCGAGGGCGACGAGGTCGTCATCAACGGCGGCAAGCAGTTCGCCTCCAACAGCGCTGGGTGGGACTTCAAGGGTCCCGAGATCTTGACGTTGCTGTGCCGTTTTGGCGACAAGGGAGACCCCAAGGAGACCCTGTCCATGGTGGTGCTGACCCGCGCCGACTTTGAAGCCGACAAGAACAAAGGCGCCTTCGAGGTGCTCTACGACATTGAGACGCACGGGTTCCGCGCACATTCGGGCCCGCGCACCAAGTTCACCAACTTCCGCGTCCCCGTCAAGAACATCCTTGCGCCACCGGGTAAGGGGGCAATGGTCAACGTGGCGGCCTTCACCGAGTCGGCGGCCCTGGTGGGCGCAGGGTCCGCGGGCCTGATGCGGAGCTGCTTCGCACACACGCACAAGATCGTCACCACCGAGAAGCGCGGTGGCAATGTCCCGACCATCAACTACCAGTCGGTCGCAGACTTCCTCATCAGCATGAAGATGCGAGAGGAGACCACCCGCTACCTCACCTGGAAAGCGTGCCACTACCTCGAGACGACGGGCGAGGCTGAAATGGCCTACCAGGCCAAGGTCTGGGGCTCTGAGAACGCCATCCAGTGCGTGCTCGAGGCCATGCAGGCCGTCGGCGTGACCGCGTACGCGACCTCGCAGCCGTACGGGCTGATGATGAACGACGCTCTCTGCCTGCCCCTGTTCGAGGGTTCAAACACGGGAATTCGCCGGCGCCAGATCCAGAAGATCTTCACCCAGGCAGGGTATGACCCGGAGTCGTGCGCGAGTGGCAAGCCGTGGAGTAAGTCGTTGATGGATTTCCCCAAGGGGTTCTTGAGTGTTTATATCTGAGGAGAAAGTGGATTACTACATGGGTGGAGGTGATAGGGGGCCCAACCGGGGGAAAAGGATGAGGGAAGGCAGAGGCGAACGAACCATGGGATCTAGTCAGCGTTGCTCCAGCCGGCACGGCGAGGTGATCTGCCTTAAGTAGCAGCTACAGAGCAAGAGTTTTCCAAGAAATAAAGCCCTGGACAAATGACAAGAATTCTTCTGGTCCTCAAGCGGATGTGATTGAAGGTCGACAAGGCTGTCAGGCTGCACCCAGAGTGATAGAAATATACGTCGTCATGGTAAGTCTGCATTAGGAACGTCAGAGGTGCCGCTTTATTCCAATGACAGGGCAGCGTTAGCATCCTTCACAAACGGGTCCATTCCCTTTCGGGCCAGACCTCCAGCCGAGGGGCTGAGTCCCTCGTCTTGGCCTTAAATATCAGGTGTGAGTTATCACTGACCTCGATCGACCTTTACTTCTCCTGCTATGACCGATTCTCGCCCATTGAAAGGTAGGTGTGAGGTATCAATCTTCAATATCCTTGATAGCAGGGCGCAGCATTACTATTCCCAAGATTTCTTCTTGTCTTCGTGGATGGGTTGCTTCCACACCACCAATCTCCAAGCCGCGACCGTATTCGTTTTCTGGCGTGACAATTAACGGACACATCTTCCCTTTTCGTCCTCTGTCAAGTCCTGGTGTCAAGCGACTAACTGAATATCTGCCACTTGCTGACTCGCTTAGCCCCTCTCTGCCAGCTCTCTGCCTTGCGAACCTGATTAGTCGACACCCAAGAGCCAAGAATCAGCCTCAGTGCCTCACCGTGCATGAATACGAGATGGCTGGCCAAAGGCTGCAGACACACTGCCCCATGAGTCACGGCACAGCCCACCAGGAAGCCTAGTAAGGCACAGCTATTCATTGCTTCCGGACACATCCACCACGAGCCTCGTTTCTCGGCGAGGTATCACGACAATACCTTATAAGTCAGCTTTGCACCCCATGGCCGCGCCGCGTTGAAGTTCGGAACATGAGCTCCCCAAGATCCAGCATTTTCTCTTGATTCCACAACGATGCTAGTCAAAGATTCAGACGGAGAGTACAATGAACTTTCTGGGTATGCGTATGAGGGGGTATGGGAGAGATATGGCGAACCAGCCCTTCGGAAGTGGATCTGGACTGTCACGGACTCAGATGCCCTATTGATCCTGGCTTGCATCGCGCTTTTCATTGCCGTTACACAGACACGCGCGTGGGTCATCTATCGCTATGTCATTCTCACCCGGACCCAAGTCCGGCCCGTCAGGCTTCCTGATGAATCCTCTCCCGAACCCTTGCTACATCTTTCACAGGGCAAAGCAATTGCCGAAGTTCTCCCATTCGCTAAAAATGGCATCTCCAACCTGTGGAGAAAGCGGGCATCGATGCTGCGAAGGCGCACTACTCAGCCAGCGCCCGAGCCAGAGCAAGAGCAAGAGTCGAGGTCCGACGAGCCGGCGACTTCACCTTGGTTTGGTATCATTGCACTGTTTAACGTGGCAATTTTCGTCACACTGGGCGTCGTTATACCATGGCTGCTCTCCTTCGGATCCGCAGAAACCCCAGTAGTGAGATCAAAGGCTACTGACAGTTGTTTGAAGTCGGACAAGTTGGCCAACCTGTTCACTCTTACTTCTATCTCGCCTAAGTCAGGGGCCATCTTCTCACAGTGCCTGGATCGTTTGGATGGTGGCTGTGACGCTCCGTTTTATCTCGAACAGCCGGTGGTGACCAAGAAGCGTTTGGACCACTGCCCATTCCATGGAAACATCTGCCACAACCAGACACGTCCATTCCAGATCACCCATGGCAATGTGACTGCACGCCAGTTGGGGGTCAATTCCAAAGCACAGATTTCATTCAACCACCGGCTCACTTGCGCGCCGGTTGATCTCTCTCCCTTTCTTCTCTTCTCAAGAGATACGCCAGTTCAGACCTGGATATCTACCAGAAATTTCGATCTCCCCAACGGGAAAGCTTTGTGGCCAAACTTTACCATGCCGTTAAACACTGTGAACGGGCCCAACATCGTGTCCAACCAGAGTTCGGGGCTTCGCATGGCGCGGGAGCATAGTCCCTACGACCTTACAGTACTGCCTAGGCGCTGGGCTGGTTACGAGGGTGTCATGGCCGACCCAGAAGCACTCCACAAAAGCATCCAGCGAGATGACGGACTGGCGTACCTCATCGTATACCGATCTGGAGCCACACAATACTTGGGTCCCGTCGATGACCCCTTCTTTGCTGCTCACAACATGGGCTGGTCGAATCAGACCGACCACTACTACGCAGATCGTGAAGCCACCGCACTGGCTTGCTTCGAGACTTCCCAGTACTGCGTGATAGGGTCTGGAGTCTGTACTCCGTGGGGTCGAGGGGCGACGCAAGCATATAAAATAGTGAAATACCCCGGTTTGAGTGTCGATTCTCTTGCAGAAGTGATTGCCTTATTGAGACTTCTACCATCCTTCTTCTCGGTATTCACTTACCTCGCCGAGCTGACTGAATGGCATGGGATGATGCCTTTGAAACAGATCGGTATCAGACCATACATGTTCACCGTCCTCGACGACAACAAAGAGCAGTGGGTCATTGAGGTGGAAACGTGGTTCAGAAAATCCATTCTCAGCGCTATTCTTACAGTGCGCCACGGGGCGAGGTTCCATCTGAATGAATATTCCGTCTTTTTCGACAACCCCAAAGTGCTGGAGGGATTTCTCAAGAAGTGGTCTCTGTGCGGGAGGATCCTCTTTCGAGATGGGAACTACACCAATATCAACTGGATCGGATTCTGGGCGACCATGACTCTCTTCGGATTCATATGTCTCTTGAGCTTTTTTATCGAACAGGCCCATATGACTGGGGCAGCTTTGTGCAAGACCACACGGACACTCCTGATCAAACTCACACGAATCGGCCATAAAATAAATTTGGCAGTGACGGCATGTGGTAGACAAGGGGTCGATGGATGGCGGTACTGGGTGCTACGGTTCTCGAGATCACATCCCCTGTTCCACCCGGCCACTCCCCCGAGACCCAGGACTCGCGACCAGGAACAAGGACCGGCCACCGTGGACTCAGAGCTACACGATCTGGGAGACTAGCATTCTATTCCACACAGTATCATCTCCATCTTGACAATATGCCCTCACGATAGGTGCGGATATTTCAATCACAAACACCACGCTGGATGTCTCAAATTCGCACAGAGAGGGACATTCCCACATCAACCACCGAAGTTCTTCCTGGGGAAAGACTGTGGCTAGCTGGTGTAGAGTTGCTGCGAAGATATAGAATCAACCGTAGAGAGCATCACAAGGTCCAGAGAACCCGAGAATGCTTGAAGTCTCTTCTGCTCCCGCCATCTCCGCACATGACAACCTGTCCTGACTAGTTGTATATCTTCATCCCACCCCCACCCCCGCAACTCTGGCTTGTCTCTGGTGGGTGCCTGGGCATCCCACCTCCGCACTTAGCGGATCCCGATCAGGATTCGATTAAACGATTAGCATCGACCAATAGAAGTCCATCTAAAAGGGGTATGGGTGACCAACATACATCTTCCTCAATGGGAGGATTTATAGTTAAGTCGCACAGTCCCTGGCCGTCGGTCATAACACACAACTTAGCCTCTCACTGTACTGGATATTCTTTCAGGCTCCAGACATCATGCCGGGCATGTACTTTCTACTGGCTGTGGCGGCCCTGATAGTCGGCGCCATACGTCTACTATCCATAGGTCGGAGGCCAAAGGGCTACCCTCCCGGCCCTCCTACGCTGCCACTGTTGGGCAATCTTCATCAGGTACTTAGAGTTATTTCGCCAGTGGAATTGCCAGAATCTAACCGACTCGCTTGCGGTCTCTAGATGCCAACCCGGGATGCACACTTACAATTCGAGAAGTGGGCGCGCGAATATGGTCCGATCTACAGCTTGATGCTCGGCACGCAAGTATTGATCATACTATCGAGCGACGAAGCCGTGAAGGAGCTTCTTGACAGACGAAGCGGCATATACTCGGACAGGTTGGACATGTACATCGGCCAGACACTGTGCAGTGGAGGCTTGAGGTTGCTGATGATGGTACGTCGAAACAACTGTCTTTCATGCTCAAACCGTTGCTGACCGTTTGTCAAGAGATATGGATCAGTATGGAGAGGCGTAAGTGGCAGGGAATTGTCCTGATTGCATATACATTGACTCACCGCTTGTTAAGTTCCGTAAAATGATCCACGGCCTTCTCAACGTCAACACATCCAAATCCTACATCCCGTACCAAATGCTCGAGAACAAACAGATGCTGTACCAGCTCCTGGAGGAGCCCGACGACTTCCTCAAGCACATCCGGAGGTATTCAAATGCGTTGACGACCACCATGGTCTTTGGCTGGAGGACGCCCACATACGAAGACGCCAACATGAAGCAGCTCTTTGAAGGCTTCTCCGAATTCGCCGAGATCAACCAGACCGGTGCTGCGGGACTGATCGACTTCTACCCTATCCTGCGAAGCCTGCCCGACTTCCTGCTCCCGACGCAGAAGAAAGCCAAGACGCTGCACAAGCACGAGAAGGCCCTGTACCTAAGACACTGGCTGAACGCGAAGGAGGACATCAAGAACGGGACGATAAAGCCGTGCTTCTGTGTGGGCATGGCCGAGGCCCAGAAGGCCGAGGGCTTCAGTGACGATCAAGCGGCATACATATCCGGGACACTCCTGGAAGCGGGCTCGGACACGACTTCAAGCACACTGTATGGCTTCATCCAGGCCATGCTCCTGTACCCGGAAGCGCAGAAGAAGGCGCAAGAGGAGATTGACACGGCTGTCGGGGACCGTCTCCCGACCATGGACGACGAGTCGAAACTGCAGTATGTGCGTGCGTGCATGAAGGAGGCACTCCGGTGGATGCCGACCACCATCCTGGGGGCGGTGCCACATGCCGTGACCAAAGACGACGAATACATGGGATACCTCATACCCAAGGGTGCGGGGGTCATGAACAACGTCTGGGCCATCCACATGGACCCCAACCGCCACCCCAACCCACGCCAGTTCGTTCCCGAGCGGTACATGCACGACACGCAGAGTCTGTACGACTCGGCCGCCAACGCCGACGCCAGCAAGCGCGACGTCTTCACCTTCGGGGCCGGCCGGCGCATCTGTCCCGGCATGCACGTCGCCGAGCGCAGCCTGTTCCTCGGCATCTCGCGGATCCTGTGGGCGTTTAACGTCGCGCCGGTCGTGGACGCCGACGGGAACAAGCTCCTCCCGGACCAGGACAAGCTGACCCAGGGGTTCGTGTGCATGCCCGAAGAGTTCCAGGCAAAGATCACACCGCGGTCTGCGGAGAGGGAGAGGATCGTGCGGGAAGAGTGGCGCAAGGCCGAGAATGAGTGCCTGGACCCGCAGAGCAAACAGTGGTTGAGCCCTGCGCAGCCTTAGCTAGATCCTTGTAGCGGATCTGGACTTGTCTGTTGCTGCACATGACTGGGTACATTGGAGCTTTCGATCCCGATCTCGATGCTGTGAGGTCTTGCTATGGGGGCAGCTGTAGATATATACCCCTATATACCTAGCTACTCCGTGCACATGGCGATATGGCAGAAGAAGAAGAGGAGGTGGAGGAGGAGGAAGATATGTACTCGGTACCTCGTAGGTTTGTCCCAAACCAATCAGATTGTGCGGGGCTCCGCTTTTCCGGGGAACCGAGAACATTTGCCGAGATGCAAATGATTGACGTGAAGCTGCAACACACGAATTGGATTTTGGCTTCTCTGGATATTTCACCCGATAGGTGCCGGTTCTATAACAAATGACTTAGAGATAAAGACTGCATTCTTTCCCCAATCTATACCTCCCTCCCCTTGTTCTTTTTACCCAATATACTCACTCATCCCTGCGCAACGCCTCCATCCCATATATGCCATGGCAGATCCTCTGACCCTGAATGTATGTCCGACGTGTTCCAAGTCGTACAAAAGAGCCGAGCATCTGCGTCGCCACCAGCTCTCGCATGGCAGCGAGCGGCCCTACGTGTGCGTCCTCTGTCGCAGCACGTTTCAGCGCTCCGACGTGCTCAAAAGGCACCTCAAGACGTGTGAGACGGTCGCGGACGCTGACGCCACGTCGGATTTCGAGGAGCCCCACCCCAAGAGGCTGGCCTTGTCCCAGTCACAGGAAGACCCGGGCTTGTCGTTCCTACGTCCTCCTATCCTGCAGTCTGATATGGTAATCACAGGCGACGACGACTCGGGTCTCATCCCCGTTGACATCCCCGACGACACTTTCGAGCACATCACGGGCTGGATCTCATGTGGGCTGTCACCGGCGCCGGCCCACGGTCTCGACGACGTGTGGCAGGATTTCCTGAACTTCAACAACTCCGGGACACAGACTCCGCACGCAGGCCACCCGGCCGAGAGCGCCACAGACCAGGACATCGACTCGTTGCGCTTCCTCGACACTTTCACCAGTACCACCGGGTTTGTGTCCTCGTTTGACTGCGGCACGCTGGAGCAACGGCGCCGTGTCAATGCCTACTACTACTACCACCACAACTCTGACACTGCCAAGCTGGATGGTCTGGAGAAGTGCTCGGCGACACAATCTAAGTTGATAAGCGCGGACACCACGGACACATATAGAGATGGCCCTGGCCCCGGCTATCATGCAGCCGGGGAAGGCACCCCATCGGCAATTGGGAATACCAGCTTAAGCCGCTGGCTTTCCGATCCGCTCTCCTTCAAGTGCCACGAAATCGTGACTTCGATCAGAAACATCGTGCTGCACAAGTCGCGAAAGAGCTACATTACCTTGTCGTGGTCGCCCTCGATCCACGAGACCTGCGCCCAGTTCTTCTTCCCCGCCAACGTCCGGCGGTTCGTGCAGCTGTACTGGGCGGTGTGGCACCCCAACGTGAACATCGTGCACAAACCCACGTTCGACCTGACGACGGCCAAAGCCGAGCTTCTGGCGGCTATGGCTCTGATCGGTGCCTGTGTCTCTCCGGACCAGACCGACGGCGAGAACGCGAAACGGTGGTTCAACTGCGTCGAGGAAATGGTCTTTGACGACGACGATTTCTGCGACGACCCGCCGAGCGCAACACTCGCCCGCGGCGACGGCGACTGCGAACTGCGGTGGCGGCGACGGAAGATCAGGGCTCTGCAGGCCTCGTACATGGTCTGCCTCTTTCAGAACTGGGAGGGCACGACGTCCAGCAAGCGGCGGATCCGGCGGCAGCGGTTCAGCATGGTCATCGCGGCGGCGCGGGACGTGGGGATCCGCAATGCCCGACACCCCGACTACAGCCAGATGGACCTCTGCGATTTCTCCTTTGAAAACTTCGCCGTCGTCGAGGAGTTGATCCGCGTGCTGCTGTGGGTGTTTCTGCTCGACACGGCGTTTGTCATCTTCAACAACCTGCCGCCGCGAATGGTGGTTCGTGAGATGAGGATGAATGCTGCGTGTCCCGAAGCGTGTTTCCAGGCCTTGACGGCGGAGGAGTGCTTCAGGGCTCTTCAATACCGGCATCAACGACAAAGCAACACACAACCAAAGGTGTCGGACGATTTCACGGCGGCCTTTGAGCTGCTCTACCGGCCCGACCTCGACGAGGAAGCCAGCGTGGCCCTGGCCGACCTGGGCCCGCTGAACCTCTTCGCCATGACCTCGGCGCTGCACTCGCTGATCTTCCACCACCAGAGCTCCTTCAGCTGCCAGGGCACGCTGGACCCGATCCACCGCGCGCTGCGCTCCTGGCGCCGAGTCTGGCACGTCTACCTGAACCGATTCGCGCGCGAGTCGCAGCACGCCACCCTCGCGGGGGACCTCGACCTCGACCATCTCGAGCCAGACGAGATGTGGCGCCGCGTGGGATTCATGCGCCACGCAAATGAATACTGGTACCTGGCCGAGCTGATGGTCGAGCGTCTCTCAGCACCGCCGCCACTTGATCCCGGGGCTGCGGCTCCTGAACCCACCGAGACGATGACCAGCACCACCACCACCACCATCACGACGGTGGCAGCGCAATACCCCCAGAGTCCCCTGAGTGCTGGTGCTGCGGGCAATGAGACGGCAATGAGCCCTGGGCCCCTGCTCGACAAATACGACGAGACGAGCATGCAGCAGGTGAACTCGCTGATCTCGGACTTTCAGACGTTTCGGATTCACTAGGACTCGGCCGACGGTGCGTGGTTGGCTCGATCCCAGCTATGTATACCCATGGATCTAACACTTCATCGGTATGTTATATGGAGATCCTGAGAATTGGAATTTGTCGAAGAATCCAGGTGTATAATGAGTGTATATTGTATAGTGTACATATATTATCATTGTTTCGAGTCGCTTTCGCGACTCACGACATCAATAGCAAAGACGGTGGTATCATCTCTTGTATCTTCGAGGGAAAGGATTTGACCCGATCCGAGCATCACTCTGGTTGAGCAGCCTTTTAGTCTTGTTCAACACTATCGCGGATTTCTCGAGCCTGGATTGGAAATGCTCTAATGAAGCGTGCGACCGTCAACTTCCCCTCTGTAATGTCGTCGACTCTGTCTCTGGTAATTCGTGGTATTGATGAAATTCACCAGGCTGATCTATCATGTAGTCTGAAATACACAAATAGCAGTGTGAATAAATCAACCCTTGCCATGTCCTGATACCAACAGGCTAGTAGATGTCTGGCGTTGCGTTCATGTGAACGCTGAGATCGTTGAGATCGGCGTTTGTGAAACAGTGATCTGCAGGATTGACAGGAGGATCGCCAATGAGATCTTCCGGCGCGAGTTCCACTGACTCGTACATTCAAGGACGACGAGGCAATCTCGCAGACCCGCGTAGATCAAACAGGCGCGCTGTGGTCAGAGTGGGTGACGGGGTAGCGCCATGAATGCTCCTAGGTTCTGACGAAGCCTAGTGGACGTTTTTCAGGGTTTCTGACAACACAACATCGGGATACCAATGGCAACACACTTCATAACCTTGGGCAGGGTTTGAAGTTGTCCGTGGCGTGCATTGTCGTTCCTTGTTGTTTGTTTGCCAGTCTGCAAGGTGTTCTGAATGAATATTCCCGAAGAACTCCAGAAATTTAGGCGTGGGACTATGCCTCCGTACTGATCATGGCCATGCGCGCGCAAAATCCCAACTGCTGACATAAGTTCTACAAGGCTCTCGCCCCTGAACGACCCAGTCGGGTAGATTCAGAAAGGAAGAACTGGAGAAATGAATATAGCAGCCCTTTGCCGATGACGCTGCAGGTGTCATGTCGTCCAACAGGATATGGCGCTTTTGATGGAATCTGTTGTGTGATGGTACTCGAACTTTTTACCGAAGCTTCTGTGCGAAGGACATAGCAGAGACAGTAAACCGTAAACACGTAATACGGCGGGGGACATAACAAGGAGTCCTGGTGACGCCGAGCATTTTGGCCAGATTGGATCAATCGAGTGACCAAGATCAAGGCAAAGGAACAAGCATGCGTGACTTTCAGCCTTTCAAGACGCGAGCCAAAATTCTTCCAAGCACTCCTCGGACATTCCGCTCATTGCCCGAGGTCAACGCTGTAAACACGATAGCAATGCTCGTGGCAAAAATGGCTTGTTCCCTGCGCCGGTACTGTCGGTCGTAAACGCGAGGAAGAACAGTCGCCAACGCTCGCGGGGCCACAAAGAAGGCGACTTCCTGTCGTCGACTCGGTTTCTCCAGAAGAACAGACCATCCACATGCAAGACAGCCTGCCAGGACACATAGCCCCGAATCCCACATCTGGGGCGTTACGGTCTTGTACGAAAAGACTTTTGGACCAAGTCGAGTCCGAGCCAAGCAGACGGCATAGTAGAATGATGCCACAAAGCCAGCCAAGAAGGACGAGGACCTCACTGCAGCTCGAAGAGCTTTCAGGACGGACTCGGGCTTCAGTGAACGCAAAATCGTCAGTAATTGAAGAGGCAAGTATATGCCCATAGCAAATTTCCAACCTCTCCAAAATCTAGAAAGCGCATGAATCTCGCAACTCTTGCCTGTCCCACAATGATACAGCTCACACGGAATTGGAATGGTCTTTGAAGGGTCGGCGAACTCGTCGGGTAGGTTCAGCTCCTGGCAAAGGCCTGTAAGAAGCGGTGCTTGTCCTGTATCCTCGCCATAGACAAAATTACCTTGTCGAGCTAAGCGGAGTGCTTGGATTAGACGAGGGTCGATGTCGGCCGCTTTCGAGATCCAGTGGTTGTACGAGCGAGGGAGTCGCTCGGGCGAATAGAACCATGACCACATAATGATTGCAGCGGAACCAGCGAATACTGAGGGATCGACAATCTCGCGGATGAAGTTTGCGAGACGTGGATTGCGTTGCTCCGGATGCCACGATCGATTTCGAGTTCGAGTCCAAAGAGCTATCACTGCAACATCCAGCGCGCGGCAGAAGGCAAATGCCGTAAAGTCAATGGTTTTGCCTGCATAGCGAGGCTGATAGGACGGCGGGGGTGGTTGATGTAGAGCCGATGCGCTCGGAGCACTGGTAGAGATAGTCGTATTGCTCCGAGATATCGCACGCTTTCTAGCCCAGCTTTCATCCCGATTGAGCAGACTAAATGCCAGCCATGCCGACCAAAAGGAGCACAGGAAGCGGATCAATGCGGCAAGACGATTGCTGAGACGCGTAGTACCCCTGCGCTGTGATGACAGGACATAGTCGATACATGCCTGAATTAAGTGCGGGAGCGCAGTTGCTCCGCCCACAATGACAGCAGCTGCAGTAGGGAACCGATTGATCTGGGTGGATGTGACGAGGATCTTCTGTAGGATGGACAGGATCTCTCGAGATTGCAGATGGCTGCGTCGAAGGGTTCTCAAGAAGGCAAAGAGCCGGGGCGTCGTGACGGTGAGATAGCCCAGGGTATAGGCGCGAAGAAGGGGTTTGATGGGCTCGAGTGTATTGAGATGAACATATTTCTTGCGGTGCATTGTGGTCCTCGGCGTTGCTCACTCTCCCTTGATGCTTTGATAAGAGAAAGGAGATGAGGCTTGATCTGCGTTGGATTTCGATAGGCCAAGGAATGTTTGACACTTGATTGCAAGGGGCCTCGGTTCAAGCGTCAGAGTTGGCACGTGAATGTGTCTTGAATATGCCAAGAGGCCAGTTGATGCTAAAGTATGCTAAGCCACCAAAACTAAGAGTTTAGCGACTTGGCGTAGTCGGAGTCGGTGGGCTGATCGTCATTGCCGCTCCCAGTGACGTAGTTCCCGTCACACAACAGCTGGTTCGGAGATGAAGTCGGGAAGGAGCGCAGCCAATAATGACTGGGCCGCTGCATTTTTCTGTGTCTTGCATATCGGCAACCACGGCAATCTGGGTGGCTACAAGCACGAGGACCTACGAGTAGCTAGGTAGCTACCAATAGGTACCTAAGCGCCTAGGTAGGTATCTACTTGACTTGAAGGGTGTTCACTACCTATAATGTGTCCTGGTTACAGGGTGGATAGATGCAGGTACCACGTACATGCCTAAATACCCCTGGTCATGCCATTGCACCTTCCTCTGGCTTTTCAAATCCTCATCATCTGCACTTTCCTCAACATTCACTCAAGTACCTACAAAAATCATTGAGCACATAATAATAATTAATACAACTGCGTTCATCCACCTCGCTGTCTCCTTCTTTCCCTCCCTCCTCTCTCCCTCTCCTCCTCTTTCCTCCCCCCTTCTCCACTTGTTACTTCGCTCGCTTCTTCTTTGCCTTCTGTTTGCCCTGCCAACTAGGTGCTTGGTAATTTCTGCCCTTTACACTCGCTATGTTCACCAATTCCATCCTCTTGGCTGCTTCCGCTGCACTGTCATGGGTCAGTGCTTCACCAATACATCTGCGCTCCGATTACAATGTCAAGGAATCCAATAACGTCCCTCCCGCGTGGTCTCATGTCGGCGTCCCTCATCCTCTCCATCTCTTGACCCTCAACATCGGCTTACAGCCAAATAATTTTGATCTCCTCGAGCAGCACCTCCATCAGGGTAAGCCCGTGTTTTAGACAGGCATCTGAGAGCTGGTCTGCAGTCTTTAATCTAACCACACTCCAGTCTCCAACCCATCCCACGAACGCTACGGCCAACATCTGTCCCAACAAGAAGTTCACGACCTTCTTAGGCCGTCTGATGAGACGTACCACCTAGTTCAAGACTGGCTGGCTGACAATGGCATTGACCCGTCTCACTGTCAAGTCAACTCGGTTCGAGATTGGGTCACGGTCATTCTCCCTGTCAACAAAGCTGAAGAACTACTTGACACCAGGTACTCCATCTACCAACACCAAGACGGTACCAGACTCATTCGAACCACGAGCTGGTCTCTCCCACGCTCGCTTCATGACCATGTGACCACTATTCAGCCCACCACTGCGTTCCTTCGAGCCAACCCCAAATCCAGCACACTGATTGATGTTCCCACGGACATTGACATTTCCCAAGTCACAGCCGCCGCCAATGCTACAACCATCAAAAGCTCCTGCAACTTTGGTGGTATGACACCTAAATGCCTGAGGACCCTGTACAACACCGTCAATTACAAGCCTCAGGCTGCCCACAATAATTCAGTCGGCTTCACCAATTATCTGGGCCAAGTGTCGAACCGATCGGATGCTCAGACCTTTTTGCGAAACTTCCGTCCTGATGCTGTCGACTCCGCCCACGCTATCACCCAGGTCTCGGTGAATGGTGGACCTGTTGACAATGGCACATCAAAAGCAGGTTTAGAAGGCAACCTTGACCTGCAGACGATGCTTGGTATTGTCTATCCCACGCCTGTCACCTTGTACTCTACCGGCGGCGAACCCCCCTTTCTGCCCGATGACTTTGTCCAAACTAATACGAATGAGCCCTACCTGACTTGGCTTCTCTTCCTGCGCGACCAAGATATCAACACCATTCCCAAAGTGATTTCCACCTCCTATGGTGACCATGAACAGACTGTACCGCAAAGCTACGCTAAGACCGTGTGCAATCAGTTCGCGGCCCTGGGCGCTCAGGGGATCTCGCTGTTCTTCAGCTCCGGGGACTCTGGTGTAGGTGATAACTCCAGTTGTATCACCAATGACGGGCTGAATCGAACTACATTCGTTCCTGTTTTCCCAGCCTCTTGTCCGTACGTTACCAGTGTCGGCGGAACTATGAACTATCCCGAAGTTGTCGCCTTCGACACCCAGAATTCGTTTGCCTCTGGATCTGGTTTCAGCAATTACTTTACTCGACCGAAATGGCAAAACACATCCGTGGAGCGATACCTCGATACCATTGGCGACAAGTTCAAAGGGTTGTACAATCGGTCGGGTCGCGCGTACCCTGATGTGGCGGCTCAGGGGTACAAGTATCTCATCTTTCTAGGCGAAACCATCCGAAGTGTCGATGGCACGAGCTGCTCTGCCCCAACCGTGGCCAGCATCTTCTCGTTGGTGAATGACGCCCTCGCTGCAGCAGGGAAACCACCTATGGGCTGGCTCAATCCTTGGCTCTACGACAAAGGCTTCGCGGCATTCACTGATGTTGTCAATGGCAGCAGTGTAGGCTGCGATGGGCCCGGTTTCAGCGCTTCTAAAGGATGGGACGTTGCAAGTGGCTTTGGCACTCCGGATTTTGAGAAAATCTTGGATGTCCTAGGTATTGGCGGGTCTTGAATGGTCCTTTATCTGCTTCGATTCGTCGACACAACCTCCCTATTTTAGCACTGAAAAAATAATGGTGTCAATTCCGCCCCTCAGTTATGAAGGCACCACGCAGAGTCCAGGAGGCCGACACACATGCTCAAAAAGCAATATCTACCGATTTGAACCAGGAAGCTCATGATAATCAAGTTGAGATGATGGTCGATAGTAAATTCGGCTAGGATCTGGTACAGCCATACGCCGTGACGCGGTGTGGGGAGCTAGGGTGAACCGCCACATTGGGTCTATCGAATGCATGGAAAGCTAGAGGGGTTCAAGTACCCTTGCACTCTTTCTATGAGTATGTAGATGACGCTGGCGGCGCTGCTGGTCAATTAGGGACACCTGTTAGATAGATCATTCGTGCCAGAAATTGAATGATGAGTTGGCCAACTTTGGCAGTCCAACAAAGCACCAGCAGATGTATCCTCCATACAGATTCCGCCGCGATCAAACTACAAACGCATGATAGTGTTGAACGAAACATTTCGTCCCTGTCGCTCATCATCCCCTTTTAGTTTAGCCTTTCGCCGCTTTACTCACCTCGGCTCATCAGCGGCTCTTTAAGAGTCGGAGAACCTGCCGTATTATGTTCACTTGCACCTCAGTTGTAGCCTCAGCTGGAGCCAGCATCATCTTCAGGTGTACATACAGTATGTAATATATGTCTATCGTCGGCTGACAACTTACAACCTCTCGAGTCTCATCATCCCAACCTTCCTTGTACAGATGTGCACATTCAGTGGCAGCTCGTCATGTCTGGCTCAACGACTATGGAAGGCCACCGAACTCGCAATACCAAGGTATGCATGCAATGTCACGCGCGCAAAGTAAGAGTACCTCCCCCCAGATCGGGCGACAGACGAGATTGACTTGACCGGATCAGGTGAAATGTGACTTGCAAGACCGCACCGATGGGACATGTCAGAGCTGTCAAAGGGCAAACATCGTGTGCAGGTGGGTTTGACTTTACATATGTGCATGAAATGAGGTCGACCATTCTGAGCAGATGGAACAATCAATAGGCCTCGTGTGGGAGTTCGTCAACGCAACATGCGGTCCCGCCGGGAGACTGCCACTAGCACGCAGTCGACGGAGGCTATAGAGCGCGCAGAGCTGCAACCATCTGCATCACCGGGATCGGTGGGCTATCTGGGAGAGGAGAGCATGATGCTCCAGAATCCCAGCGCGCTCCAGGTTGACGACGAGACCGAAGCAGAGACGGCCAAGTTCTACTCGAAGGCTTTGATGGCCACTGGCGCAGTAACCTTGCCCTCACACATGATGGTGGCCGCACTGACTGATGCTTACTTTGAACACATTCATCCCCACCAACCCCTCATCGACCGAACAGACTTTGGGCGTTTTCAGTCGCCTCTGCTGGTGCACACTGTCTGCATGCTTGCAAGTGCTTATGGTCACCGACGAGGAGGAATAAGCCAGCTGAGTGCGGCTAAGAAGCACTACCTGAAGGCAAAGATGCTGCTGGCTGCCGAGCATGAACGAAATAAATTGGTGGTTCTCAAAGCGCTCTGTCTCATGACAAGTCGAAGCATGACCGAACCAACAGTCATCTGCCTAGACAGCCTGTGGCATTGGCTAGGGGTGGCATCGCGCTATGCAATCCACATGGGTCTTCACAAAGAAGCAACCTACAGCGGCAACCAAGATGCTGGAACCCGTCGAAGGATGTGGTGGCATCTCTTTGTAGGAATGGCCTCCCCAAGTGCGCACTCGATGCTGACGTTGCTCCAGAATCAGGACAAGTTAGTGTCCTTCTGTTACGGGCGGCCCTTGATGATTCATATGCATGACACCGACGTTCAACCGCTGTCGCAACGCGACTTTCCCAACGAACATCCAGACAATAACATCTTCATCGAGAGAACCAAGCTTTGCATGATTTTTGGTCAACTCGCTGACGGACGATACAATCCCAACTTGAGCTACCGAGATATCGTGCCTATTGGACAAGCCTTTGAGACCTGGGTCTGCGAGTTGCCGGCAGACTTGACTCTGCAGCACACAGACTCGAGGCCATATCGTCGAGTGGTTTCTGAGTTGCACATTTTATACTACGGCTGCTTATTGATCTACCAATTGTCTCTGATGAAGGTGGAGCCAGTCTCCAGCTCGGCCAGGGCTACCTTCGAAGAGTGCATCCAGACCGCGTCACATCTAATCCGTGTTTTCGAAGAAATTCAATGCAGAAACGACCTTGTTTATCTGGCACCGATCAACGCTTGGTTTTGTTACCTAGCCGGAGTGGTACAAATCCGCGCTCGCGCTACATTTCCCGGCCAAGCAGAAGGGTTTGATGACAACCTGGAAATTGTCAGGACAGTCTTGCAGGAGCTGTCCGCAACGGTTCCAAGCTCTGCCCTGGTCCTCGGCAACCTCAAACGCGCGGAGCTCTCTGGCGGAACTCTACCTGGCCAGTATTCCACCCATCCCGCCCACCCAGCAGCAGACGGGTTGGGCAATTCCGGCGCGACCAATGATGAAAACATTACAGCCGAATCTCTCGCAGGTCCCGACGGTCGCCGGAGTACTTCGAACCTTATGGGTGGTCTCAACGAAGGGATGGACAGCAGTTCTCTCTTTTTGCCTGGGAATCTCATTGCAGATGGTTTCGTCAACTTCGACTTCGGAGATGTTTTTGTGGACCAAATATTTCAGTACCAGTGACTTTCTGGTTGGACTGACGACGCCGAGGAAGGATTAGCGCTCAAGCACCTCATGTGTCGCTTGTCGTGCTCGGCATGACTTATCAATACCAGACTCGGAAGTCCCACCGCGGCCCCGACTACCGAGTGCCGAAGCGGATATTAACCGGCAGCCGTCTCTGTCTGCACACCAGGCCGGAACCATGCTTCTATCTCAATAGGAGTGAATTCGAAAGACTATTACCTTGTGGAGAGCCGAGATCATGCTCTACCGAGCTCCCTAATGTGTAATCCGGCCAGGATCCCGACCCACAGCAGCCTGGCTCTGGCTATTGACTCTGACCATCGACACAGGGAGAAAAGTCGGCAACTTGCCGACATCAAAAGATTACCGAAATACCCAACAAGTCGAACTGTCGATACTCTATCGCCAAACCCTGCATCACTCATCACTTCAGATCTAAGCAAGACTTTGGCAAACCGAAAGTAGGTTCCTCGAGGCAACCTTCACTCATGGCCACCATGCGTGCAGTCGACATCAGGGGCGAGACAGGACCTGTTTCGGCCTTGTTCATCAATTCCGAGACACCCATGCCCAAGCCCGCGCAGAATCAGGCCTTGGTGAAAATTAAAGCATTTGGGCTCAACCGCATGGACCTCTTGCAGCGGGAGGGCAAGTACCCGGTCCCGCCACAAGCCCCCAAGACCATGGGCGTTGAGTTCTCAGGCATCATTGAATCCTTTGGATCTCCCTCTTCCACTCTAGACTTCCATGTCGGAGATGAGGTCTTTGGTTTGGCTTATGGTGGCGCATACGCCGAGTACATCGCCGTTAGCACGTCGATGCTCATTCACAAACCCAAAGAACTCAGCTGGGAACAGGCTGCCGGGGTGCCTGAGACCTGGATCACCGCCATCCAAGCGCTCTATCTGGTCGGTGACTATCAGGAAGGCCAGAGCGTCTTGTGGCATGCTGGGGCGAGCGGCGTCAGTATTGCCGGAATCCAACTCTCAAAGGCCGCCGGAGCGTCGGCTGTCTATGTCACCGCGAGTACGCCAGCCAAAATTCAATTCTGCAAGTCTATCGGCGCGACCGAGGGGTTCAATTATAGAGAAGGCGACTGGGCGGACGCGTTACTTGCCTACACGGAGGGAAAGGGGGCAGACCTGATCGTGGACTTTGTGGGGGCCGACTATTTCAGGCAGAACCTGAAAGCGGCGGCAAGGGATGCCCACATTGTGAACTTGGGCTGGCTGAGCGGGACCGTCGTCAAGGGCGACGTCGACATCAGTGCTTTTCTCGGCAAGAGATTGAGGTTCGAGGGGAGCAGTCTCCGGAGTCGCGACGAACCGTACCAAAAGAAACTGCGGGATTTGCTGGTCGAGCACGCGCTGCCTAGGCTTGTGGACGGCCGGTTCAAAATCTTCATCGAAAGGGTTTTTGACATGGACGAGATCCAAAAGGCGCATGAGGTGTTGGAGTCGAACCAGACCATGGGCAAACTCATATGTAGGGTGTAGGGAGGGGTATAGGGAGGGCTGATATGCTACTGCATCAGATGGGAGGAGGGTTGGTAGGTGGGTGGAAAGGTCACCGTCGGAATCAACTACCATGTAACCAACTACACAAAGGTCTACGGAATATACACCGAATCAAGAACCTCCCTTTTGCCACCCAGACTTGTCGTTTTACAAAAGGTATATATATGTTCCTCGGCTCATTCTGATACGCAGCCCACCACTGCTACAAGAATTGAGACTCCTGAAGTTCCCATCCAAGACTCGCATCGAGGTCTGATACCATATTTTCATATTTTCGGCAGTGGTTCCTCTATTTCGACCATACTAGGTAGGTAGGTAGGTAGGTAGGTAGGTAGGGATGGTGACGTTCGAGCTGTAGCTATATACCCAGAAGAACTCGAGTCGATACTCGACTGGATACTTGATATCGGGTATGGCGTGTGAGAGATTCAGCGCCGAGAGAAGAGCCACAAGAAGAGTGAGTCTGCTGCCTGCTAGAGAGACCATACGCTGATACGGAGCTACATAAGCCTACCAGCCAATGGCCATCACGAACAATTTAGAATGCAATACAATCTCCTTGCCCTCCTCTCCCTCCCCTCACTCCTAACGGAGGAAGGTCAGATTATCCAGCATTCCCAGCCCATCTCATATACCTACAAGGTATAGCGAAACTGCGGATTCTGCATGAAAGAAAACATGTCAGATTAGCTTTTGATCCATATCTTCAACTCGCAGCGGAACCGACGCCTACTTGCACGCATGCATGCAACGCATACAAGCTCGTTGGTCGTACAGGGAAGAAGAAAGGAGAACTTACTTTTTTATCAGTCAAGTCGTCCTCGTAAGCATGGTCGAACGCCTCGAGTGTGCCTGTGGCATCTCGCCTCTTATTGTCCCTAACGCAGAGGAATCGGTAGAACATGGACAAGAACACCACGCCGATCGAGGTGGCGACCACGGTGGCTAGTCCGGGGGCGTAGACGGGCGCGTCCTGCGTTCTGAACGTGAGGGGCGCGACAAAGTTACCTGCCATAGAAACCACCGTCAGCATTCCATTCCGCTCCGACCAGCGAGTACCGTGCGTCTCGCCATCGTTTTTTGCTTATAAGAGACTCTTACCAATGCAATAGGCAACGAAAATGCCCGACGAGGCCAACGAGCGCTTTGTATACCCCGCAGTATTGGCGATTTGGAGGCCTAATTGAATCACGTATCCGGCGGCAAAGCAGGGCAGGATGACCACGCCGAACATCAACCCCCCAATGGCGCTTCTAGGAAGAGCCCAGAGCAGGGCGGCGGCGAGGATGGTGATCAGTTCAGATATCGCGACGAGATATGTCCGGATGTTGGGATACTTGTAGGCGAGGTAGGGGATGATTAATTCGGCGGTACCACTTGATATACACAGGTCAGCGTTTGGTTATTTTCATCATCATGGTCACCGCTGGCAGAGCACAACTTACGTGAAAAAACCAACAGGAACAACCAACAGCAGAGAGTTGAGCGTGTTGAACCCGAATCCGGAGATGATCAGAGGCGTGAACGTCGACACGGGTGCATTGGCAAACATAGCCAACAGGGTCATCATGAACATGACCCAAAATTTAAGGTCAAACATCAATTCGATCATTTGTTCTTTTTTAAAGTGCGTGTTGCGGACGCCTGAATTGTTCGACTGCAGTCGACTCACCGCGATGAAATGCTCGCGCTCGGTGAATCCTTTCGCACGGATGGGATCAGGGGGCAGGTAGAAGTAGACGATCACGGACCACAGGATGGTGATGGAGCCGGCAAAGAGGTACATGTAGCGCCAGGGGGACAGAGATCCTTTGACGTGCCCGAATCCGTAGTTGATCAAAGGCGAGAAAATGGATACGTAGCCACACGCACAGTACCATACACTATCGCCCCAGAGTCAGCCTGCGTTCGATGGAGCGCTGAGATTTAGAAGGGTGAAAAGAACACAAAAGAGAGACTGAGAAATACACTCACCCCATGCGCAGAGCTTGCTCGTTCTTCTTGTAGAACTGGCCCACAACCAGCATGAACATCGGACTGACTCCTGCCTCGATAAACCCGAGGAAGAACCTCTGCGCGAAGAGTCCCTGCCAATTGTGACATGCCGGCGTGCAGATCAGACAGATGCCCCAGGCCAAGATGATACTCGCGGCTACTTTCTCGATGGGGAAGCGCTGAGCCATGACAATAGCCGGGTAGGCGCCGGCGATAAAGCCCAAGTAGAAGATGGACGAGGCAAAGGAGAAACGATTGGCGACGGTGAGCTCGAGATCGGTGCGAAGGCCAAACAACGCTGCCTGCGAGATCATGGCCTTGTCGTAATATTGCAGACCATAGCAGATGACGAGGATAGGGAGGAGGCGGCGGTCGATCTTCCTCCTGACCTGTTCCTCTTCTTTGTCGGTCCATGTTTGCGGACCGCTGTAGCTGGCCAGCACCGTCATGGCCTCGTCATTGTGGCGGCTGTCGACGGCGATGGTGGCCTTTAGGTCCGTGTTGCCCGCGGCCTCCTCCAGATGGATGGAGTTCTCTTTGGTTTGGTATGCCATGGTGGTATCCTGAGCTCGACGGGGTCTTGCGACGATGGGCGAGGGATGCTCAAGAAACTCGGCAGGTTGCAAGAAGCATGCGCATTATGATCACCACTTGACGGATAGGACCAGCAGCTATAAATACTGAACTTGGATGCGGTGGAGGCGGTAGGCAAGTAGTCTGACTATTCTCATCAAAAGTCTGGAGACGCGGGGGATGGTACCGGTAGTCCATGCATCCCCAGTCCATGGCGGATGAGAGAGCGGCAGTCGGTAGTCGGTAGAGACGATGCAGGGGAGAGGAATTCTCCAATGGAGTGGCGTGTCCGCACGTACAGAGGGTACTCGGTACTGGATTGGGGATGCGCGGTCTGGAGTGTGGAGGAGGCGGAGCGGAGAGTGTGCGAGATGTTGCTGGACCGACAGGGGGGGTGGAATGAGTGGTACCTCGTAGACCTTGGTCTAGTGGGATTCTGGTACTCGGTAAATGGGGGAGAGAGAGACAGGGAGGGTTGTGTGTCTGACAGCTATTCTCTCTGCGAAATGTGTGCCAAGACGCTAGTGGTCTACCCCTCCACGTTGAGTCAAGGACCAGGACCTGATATTATCTGGCTCGCTGGCTCCCTGCGCCAATCCCCATACAGAAGACGGATCACCCAAATGATGCGAAGAAATCCCCTCCCACTACCGACCTTGACCACTGCCGAATACCGAGACCTCACTCCAACCCGTGCTCTCTGTGTTCTCAGAATATGTCGGTCGCCTTAACCACGACTGGGGCAAATGGATCCTCCTTCTCCAAATGATGTGTTCTCCCAAACTACGAGGTAAGCACTCCCGGCATAAGATTCAGCTGGTCAACCGGGATTCTTAATAACACGGACATCGCTTCATCTTCCTTCTCCCCTGCCATGTAGACTCGGATACGAAAGGTGTCGGGACAACGCGGAAAGAACCTAAGCATTCTCAACAGCACTCGTCCCAGTGGCTGAACACAAACCACTCGACCTACATCCGGACACTGTGTGCTATCTGAACTGCCTTGTTTCGAGCACTCCCAGAACCACCTCGTACCATGCCAGCCGCAATCTTGCCTCGGGAGAGAGGGATGATGGTCATCTGGGGAGAGGTCCAAGACAAGTCCATCGACGAAGAAGATCTCAACGAATGGTGGACCTATGAGCACCTCCCGGAGCGTCTCGCCATCCCGGGCTTTCGACGAGCTCGTCGCTACTACTCGGTTGAGGATGCCAAATCGCAGTACCTGGTCTGCTACGAGGTCACCTCGGTGGACGTCTTCACCTCGCCCGCGTACATGGACGCGCTGAACAACCCCACGCCCGGCACCCAGCGAAACATGCCCTTGATGGCGTCCATGAACCGTCTGGTGTGTCGCGTCGGCCAGTCTTGTTCGCGGCCCGAGTTTGGCCAGTCCTCTACATCAGGATCGGGCGCCACGGTAGTGCTCATCACCTTCCAGCCTCCCGCGTCGCAGGGACAGAGGGATGAGCTGGGTGGTTGGATCGCAGAAACCGTCTGGCCGAGCCTGTCGAGCCAGCACCAGAGTCTCCTGGCCATTCACCTCCTCCAATACGACCGGTATGCTTCACAGTCAGGAAGCTCGACCAAGTCATACGAGAAAGCCAGCTTTCAATCTGCAGAAACGCCGGAGAGATGGGTCATCCTGGTCGAGTTGGCCGAAACCATGGCGGCCCCGTTTGCCAAACACCGGGTGATAACTCAGAGCATTGTCCAGCAGCTGAAGATATTCGCGGGAGAGATTGAGTCTCGGGCATTTGGACTCATCTGTGCGTTGGGCCAACAGTGAATACCTAGTGTGCGAAGACAGTCCACTTACAACATAGACATTAGACATCACTCAGCGTCTGTTCCATTCAGCATATTCTCCGCAATAATGCTGCCTTGTGTACCCTATTCAAAGGCGCCAAAAATACCTGACATTGTATATAAATTGTTGCCGGGAAATCCGCCTTCGGTTTAGGCGGCCCAGATGTGGGCGCTGCTTTTGCTCCGGATAAGAGGTTCTCGTCTTTATGGAGCAACAAGCTGAAAGTTGCTGCTAGCACGCCGCGGATCCCTTATGTACCTCAGGCCGGCGTACAGAGCGTCTCCACCCCCTTGGTATATCCGATCACGAAGATACCGCGCGAGGTCATCGTCAGAGTGTCTGCGTTGCTGCCGGCAGCTCCTGAATCCCGACAGGTATGGATGGCATCCGTTGCCAGAGCCCACAGTAAACGACATGGCCGAGGCTTAGGACGGGTCAAAGACGGCAGAAGGAATGTGACGAAGACAACAAAAGTGAAAACAGCAAGCGACCCTTTCATCCCCCAAGGACTTTTTTTTTCTTCCAGAGCGACTTAGGTTTTTGGAGGAAGTGCCAGCCATGGACACCAAGGCTTCTGCATCGCACGCTTCCATTGACAGGATCGGTGAGGTGTGTTAGTAGCAAGAGGGCGACTATGAGAATTATGCCAGCCTTATCGCAATGGCTGCCGCAGACAGTCGCCCGAGAGCTAGCCAAGGGGGGTAATAGAGATGCCATGTCTGTGTATATAAGCTACACATAATGATGTATTTCTCCAAAAAAATCCGACTGTGCTGGACAACGTTTGGGAAGTTGACATCCCTGACACTGCTGCCTCTGACAATGAAACCCTCGCCCTCAAAGTCACGGACGCCACCCCCAGCTGAGTCAATCGATTCAAAAGAAAGAGGTAGTCTAGGCGTCATCCATGGATTCTACTCGAGCCCGGTCTCATTTGGCTCATCCTCAGCCTGTTCAGACCGTCCTCCCTTGCCTTACTCATACTTCCGGGGGAAGTTTCCTGCGATCAATCGAGTGTGCATAGAACCGCGAGCTCCGTTCAGTCAACCAAGTGCCGATGGGCTGGCTTGCTCGATCAGCCCGTGTGAGCCATCTCCGAATCTCCCACGCCACATCCCAATTCATGAAAATCATTGAGAGGATAAGGATGGGAGCGGAAAGAGTGGCCCAAATCCAGAGACTAAGGTCGCTGTCCGCAGAAAATTGCGAGAAGTTCATTCCGAAGAATGAACAAGTGAAAGACAATGGCACAAAGACAAATGCAAGTTTGGTGAGCTTGGTGATTCGTTCAGCCTGCACAATTGCCTTCTGGGCTTCTTTGATGCTTGCCTTGTTCATCATGATACCCATGCCACGATCACATTCGTTCGCGAGATCCTTGGCTTTCTCGAGTAGATAATCAAAATCATGTAATATCGTGTCTAGCTTTGACTTGGAACCGCTGGAAAGACAGGGTTTCAAGGAATCATGTTGGGCCATGCTGGCTTGAGTCTCGATAAAGCTTTTGTTTTCGAGTAGTCGTTGCATATGACGACGTAATACTCGCTTGTGGTATAGGAGGTTTGACACTGTGGGTTCGTTCTGAGCCTGTGACCGAGCCGGACTTAGCTCTATGCTAATTTTCGCCTCTATCATGTTGAGAAGTTGAACCTCGGAGTTGGCGCAGAGACGAAGGATATCAATCAACGCGAATACAGGACGATTGGATACGGTATCGGCTTCCAAACGGCGGTCATACTCGAGGTGCAACAACGAGGCTGTCTGGACAATCCGAGAATGATTGGTATCACCTTCTTCAGATTTTGCCGTTTTGTTGATGTATGACTTCCCGTCCAAGGCCACACCATCACGTTGCTGAATGGTAGGATGGAGGCTTATTTCAAGGGGGTCGACGCCGAATAGCTGTGGGCTCCATGGTTCGCCAGGACCTAGAGTCAGGGCTTGACCTACATCGAGCCATACCACTGCTGATGTATAGCGTTAGCATGTGGCAAACCCGAGGAGACTCTGCACAATGTTCTCACCAAGCCATTTGTCATCCGCGAACGTTATGTGCACCGAAATGTCCTGCTCGAGACTAAAGTGATCGTGGTCATGGATGGAAAATTCTCGCACGATCGAGTCCCCGGACCTGCTCTCGCCTTCACGGCCGCGGGCGAGTCTTTCCGCATACTCAGCCCAAGAGTCTTCAGCACGATGTCTGACCATGTCCAAATCGGCCTGGTCGAGCCCGCGGCCGGTTCTGTGATGCTGCATAACATAGCCGATCGTGTTGAGCCGGAATCGCGTCATCTGGCTGGCCCCGGAGGGCATTGTAGGTAACAAGAAGTAGTCGGGTCGTCTGATGGCATGTCTGAAATCAAGATGTCTCTGGAAGAACTCCGGCTCCAGGCTAAATTTAGCACCTATGACAGCCAGCCACTCGGGAGCGACGTTGCCGCGTATAAAGAGCAATCGCCCTTTGATATCAGTCTGTGCGTCCAGGTTGAGGTTTGTGAGCTGTGTCGATAGATTGAAGTGATGAGTCGAATCATTGTCGCCAAAGCAGTATAGGGTAACATAGCTCGTGTCAACCATGGGTTCATTGGCAGACACGTTCTCCTGAGAGCTCGCAGCGTTGTGCCTCTCATATGGCCCCAGCAAATACGCTGCGAGGTTGGCGAAGTTGGTTCCAGGATAGACAGTTTCTGCCGCAGAGCGCTTAGAATGGGACTCGACAAGACGTGCATAATCTTCTGGTGAGACTGTCAAAGGTTAGCCTCGGGCTTCAACAAGCGGACAGGTACAGCTGACTCGTTTTCTTCGATTGCAGCTCTGGTCTTGTGCGAGTTATTGACGGTAAGGCTGGCGGTGCCAGTGTAGCCATGGCATTTGTAGTCACGACAAGCGATTTACACAATGTGCTTTTTTCCTTCTTTTTTTCCTTTTTTTTTTTAAGAAAAGAAAATGTAGCAGTCAACGATTGTGCGCAGTTCAACGTTGTGTAACTCACGTTCAGGGTTCTTTTGGAGGGTCTAAAGGACAGAGAAAACAAGGCTAGCCTGTCGCACAAGGCAACTTGGTCAGTGTGCTGCGGCTCGTTTTGAGCGACCAGTTCGCCTTGCTCAGCCTGAGGGCGACCCAGTACGGCTTCTGGCGCGGGAGGAGTACGCGAGACGTATGCTCGAGTTATGATGCAGTATCTTGAATGGATGGGCGTTCCCTTAAGGGGCGTCCTTCCGTCACGGTTGTACCCACATCTTCCGCAACAATGTAGCTTATTTCCTTGTCGTTCTGTCCCAACTTGTAGCTGGCTTTCGCTCGTTCGCCGCATGTTGTAGTGATGGTGGACGGTCGGCGATATATGGGGCGCATATCGCCCCGAACTTGTATCCAACTCCTCAGTAACCTTTCAGGCACTACGTATTGCCAGGAGCCGCATGTAGAACTCACTTCGAGCCTAGGCGTAAGCCTTCTGCACTTAATATCACGCCTTTTTTTTACTAGGGTACAGTTCCTTCTTTACCGCACCGGTAGCATACCCTATCGCCTGTATTCTTCTTGCGCGTACCTTTCGTACGCGACTTGTTAGCTCCTCGCACCGGAGTAGCACTCTTCGTCTTTTGCTCTTCTACCTTTTGCCCTACCTCGGCGAGCCGCTGCTCAAACCCCTGAACCGGCGCGCGCGTACGCGACTTAGGTAGCTCATGTAGGGCTACGAAGCGTAGCTCCGGCTGTAGATAATTCACAAGGACCTAGGCCTTCTGTTCCTCGACCTCGACCGCTAAGAATAGTCCCTGCACCGAGAGAGTCCCTTGTTGTAGCCGTCTTAGCTTGAGAGATGAGTCTGCCATGTGGTTTGCGGTGTCCTGGACCATAGCCCGTAGGGCTCTCTCAAAATGTGACCACACCAGAGGCCACGCAGGGAGATGACTCTACTACCGTAGAGCTTCGTCGCGTCGATAGGACGCGGCGATTGCGACTCGCCTACTCTCGTCGTACTCCTCCACGGCGCCGAAGTATACTTCATACCCTAAAAGGAAGTCGCGAAGTTCCCACAGCGATGCGCCGCGATACGCCGGCGGTGGGAAAGCACGCTTATGTGTCACTTTTAGATCCTGGGACGCGGGGCTTTACCTATACCTCCGAATATACCGCTGCTCGTAGGTGAATTTCCTGCTGGCTCTCACTAGATCTCTTCATTCTCCTGGACATGTTTCTTTTCGAGGAGCGTCGCACGCAACCGAGTGTGACGCTCCGCAGTCGTCTTGACTCCCTCCTCTTCAATGGTTGTGCGTCCCGCTGTGATTGGCGTGGGTCGTCGTCAGGATGGTTCACGAGCAAAGGCGCGTGAAAGCAGCCCACCCTCGAGTCTGCGGCAGAGGGTTTTACGGTCGATGTCGTACGCGGTTCGAATAGAAGAATATTCGTGATCTTGACAGGCCCGTCTAGTTTTGCTGGAGTCTTTCTTCTTGATTTGAGGCCATCTTTGAAATGATGAGCCTGATGGTTGGACAATTGTAAAACAGGTGGAGTGGTGGTATCGAGATTGACGCGTGACGTGCGTGGGTCTTAATTATTACACCAGTAATTATTAGATTCTCGATCCGGCTGCCTTGCCTTTCAAAGTCAAATTCCACTTTGGAACATGAATATTTGTAAAACAGCTTCATTACAACGCACAAGCCGTCTGTCAGTCATGGTGATACCGGTCGGACAGTTTCCGGCCTGGCGCTCTGAGCGTCGAGGCCTGCGGTTGCACCTAACAGCATCACCCCTCGCCAGCAAACACATCGTTCCTGCCAAATGCGCACCGAACTTTACCGAAATTTGGGAAATGGGGTAAGCTCTACTACTAATGCCAAATGAACAACCTGCTCCGTTGCTACCACCCCTCGTTTCGAGACATTCAATCTTCGGCTCAACATCTGCCTACCATGACGCGCTCTGTGCAGGCTGCGCGTAGAACAAATAACCTTCACCGGGTCGGCCACTTGTTGTTGTTTGAGCTTCAAGACCTCAAATATGTTGCAAGTCATCGATTGAAGGTGAGCCGAGGGTCTTTGATATCTGTGCTGGCGGATGTTGCTAATCTCTATGGTGAAAAGTGTCCCGACAGTATAGGGTGGCCAACCAAGGCCTTATTGACAATCTTGCCGCGACAATTTCCCGAGTTTCCCTCGAAGGACGGCCAACAGTCGTACGTCGACTACGTCTTGCAAAATGATGACGTCTTGCAGCCCGAGTTCTTGGCCAATATCCTTCTGCTAGATGGGCCTGGCGACCCAAGAGGAAACGCCCATAGTGAACACGATCTCGTCAGGTCTTACGGCAGCAAAATTCTCTCACTGGAGCGGTGGTCACATCAAATGACCCTCCCGGTTCCAGGACCGTACCTTATTGAAGATGGTTCGTTGTGGCAAGTGTCCAGGCTATATGACGATATTCAGGGCGCCTTTATGGTTGCGGTAGAGCCACCTGAGGCAAAGAAGTATTGTTAGCCATGACTACTCCCATCGTACTCTTTGCTGACTAAAGAGCAGGGTTGACGACACCGTGTATATCCCGTTGAGGATCTCTGGTGCGCAGTATCAGACTTTGAGCATCGCGACACCCTCGCGTGCAGCAAGGCACTCTAAAGGACCTTTAGATGGGATGCGCATTGCAGTCAAGGACATGTTCGACATGAATGGATTGACAACGACACTATGCAACAGAGCGTTTTACGACATCAATACACCCTCGACTTCTACAGCAGTATGCGTGAAGAGACTCGTTGACGCTGGTGCACAAGTACTAGGAACGACCAAGATCAGCTCAATGATATCAAGAGAAGAGCCGACCGAGGCCATTGATTACCATGCTCCGTTCAACCCAAGAGCTGACGGCTACCAATCTCCGGCTGGGAGCAGCAGTGGAAGTGCTGCTGCGATTGCTGCTTACGACTGGCTCGATCTTACCATAGCAGAAGATACTTCGGGAAGTGGAAGACGTCCCGCCGCAGCCAATGGATGTTTTCAATATCGTCCAACACATGACCTTGTGGACCTTGGAGGAATGTGGCCGACTTTTCTGCAATTTGATACTCCAGTCATCTTGTCTCGAGACCCAACCAAGTTTGCTTCAGTGGCTTCGCTGTGGTGCCATCTCGAATCAACGACAGGCGCTGGAGTTACAACCAGGCCCGCTTGCATCCTGTATCCGCAAGACTACTTGCCGAAGGATAACGAACAGCATTTGGAACATCTTGAGTCCTTTGTTAATGACCTCAGGACTTCGATCAATGGCACGCTGGACCGAGTCTCGATAAGGCAGAAATGGCTAGATTCACCCCCAGAAGGTTGCGAGGGCCAGGATCTCGAAGCCTATCTCAGCAATGTTATTGTCCAGACCTTCTATCACGAGTTCTATCACAGCCAGGCTTCATTTCGCGACCGGTATGTGAAGAAGTGCGGCAAGGAACCCTACGTCAATTCTTTCGTGAAATGGCGATGGAACCTGGGCAGAGGAGTCACGAAAGAGCAACACCAAGAGGGTCTGCGTCGGTTGGAGGTCTACAAGTCATGGTTTCTCAACGAAGTCATGGGAGGTCCGGAAAAGAACTCAATTTTGGTGATGCCCATCTCGGAAGGGGTACCAAACTACCGGGATCATCCCCCTAACCCACCCACCGTACAAAGCGGATTCGATCCCCTTTTCCTGTCTCCTATATTGGGATGCCCAGATCTTGTCATTCCAATAGCACAAATCCCGTTTGAATCCCGCATCACCGAACGTCAAGAACAACTTCCCGTTTGCGTGAACCTGCTGGGAGTACCCGGAAAAGATCTTGATCTGATTAATGCAGCAACAGCTGTACTCGACGCTTCCGGCCGGCCGTGTGCAGTTCGGGTTGGCTCAGAGATGTTCTAACCTTGGTCCCCTGTTCCTTGACCCGGCCTTCCTCATCTCGAACGCTCTACTCTCACATTGAAATATCACTTGGACCAGAATGTGACAAGTTCATCGAAATCTTCTTCTGTCAAGTCCCGACCCGGTTTGTTGGCACCTCCGGAGAGTTCCCTCCATGATTTGGCTGCATATTTGAAAAGCGCTGAAGCATCGTCTACCGCACCGGCGCGATGAAGGATTTTGGCCTTGAGGAAGGAGGAGCGCGCCAATTCAGGTCTATAGGTAGCTTGGTGCGTGCCCCAGATCCCCAAAGCTTGGTCGATAACCTCACGAGCTTGCTCGAGATGTGTTCTGGGCTAGAGTCAGCTTCAAACAGGTCGAACTTGGTGGTAGTTGTCGCAAAAGCACCCACTTCGATAAGGCTCGATCTTCATCACGGTTGAGGTTGCTGTGGCGGAGCAAATGCTGTGCAATTCGATGGCAAATGTCGGCGAAGCGATGATGTCGAACGCCCACGGTAGCCTGAGCTTGCTTGAAAGCATTTTGATGGCATTCCCAGCTCTGCTGAAATTCTCCGAGGCTCCATCTCACGTTGCCCAGACCATACCACAAGCGCCCACAACTGTTGAAATATTAACATTACATCACGCGATAAAGGGTTCACGCAGGGAGGTAGATTAGCTCACCGGAAATTCTCTTTATCCAGAAACCCGAAAAGCTCTTCCCGGTCTCGAATTGCATCCTCGAATATCTTGATTGCACGGGTGAAGTCACCTTTCAGCCAAGCAGCCAAACCTCGGTTTGTGTGTGACACGGTGTTCATGTCCTTTCGGAAGTCCGGGAGCGAGCTGTACACGTCAATCGCGCTTTCAAAGCACTTCTCGGCTCCGTCAAAGTCGCGAGACATCATTCTTGCTATTCCATTTTCGTTGTAGGCAATGGCTAGGCGTACATCTCTGATCGCGGTCTTCTCGGCAATTTGAGTTCTCATATCCAGGAGAGCCCTTGTGTGTTTCATGCACAATTCCGGATCGTTGGTCTCGCTAGCTATGGCACCCATTGTGTAATGGATGTCCGCGAGTAGGTTTCGACTCTGCTGGCTTTGTTCGCAAGTCTGGCAAATTTTCCATGATTCGTCAAGCATGTCGCGAATAGCATAAGAGTTTCCTTTTGCGTGTTGATACCTAGTAGTCCAGTGGTAAGTCAAAACTCCGAAAAATAGGGTCGGAAAACGCCCCAACGCATCATCAATATTTGACTCACCATCCAGCTTCATACAACAGCTTCGCGTATTGAAACTTCGATAGATTCTTGCCTTCAAGCAACTGCTCCTTGTACCCGGCTCGAAGATAGCTGACGTGCTGGTAGATTTCTTTGCATCGTGGCCACCTCTCGACGTCGTGGATCTTGTGCATGGCAGCAGAAGGCCACGCTTCGCACAAGACAGCCACCGTGTCTGCAAAAATTACGTCCAATTTGCGTCTCGAGTTCACTCTGACGGCGTCCTGAAGGACCCTGTGAATCCTCACGCCAGTATCGTCATTAACCGTCTTTAATAAGGAGCTGTTCATCAAGGCAGCACGGGCCGTGAAGAACCCCTTTAGACGCCTCGGAAAAGATGCATCCGTGATTACTTGAGCACAGCGGTCTTTCATCAAGTAGTCTTGTATGCAATCTGGGTCCAGAAAGATCATCGCCTCGAGTAAACTCCGCGAGGACGGCGTCAGCGCGTCAATAGCCCAGATGGACGCGATTGAGCCTCTGGCTCTCGCCGGTCTTTGCTCCAGCTCAAGCTCTAGGACGTTCAACGACTTCAGCGACCCCGTTGGGGAGTCCATCGGATTCCTCGTGTCGTCGTCATAGACTTCTAGGAAATCTTTGAGAAGCATATACTGGCGGCGAATGACGCCAGCCATCTGAGCAATAGCCAGTGGAAGTCCGCCAAGTCGTTGTGATACCATCAACGAGAGATGGTCGTCGTCGTTTGCGCCGGTCAATCTCTGGAGAAGCTGGGCACCTGTGTGATCGTCCAGTGGTTCCACGTCCAGGACTGTAGTATCACGAGAAAACGATGTTTTCGCCAGTGGATGTCGGCTGGTGATCAACCACGATCCAGACCCGAATATGTGTGTGTATTCACTGATGACGTCCGGGTTGTCTGCATTGTCCAATACAATCAACCAAGAGGCCTCCGTCTAGCCGACAGTATCGTGTGTTTGATCTAAGAGCTTCGTGGGTTTTGACAGCCAACCTTTTGCTGTCTCCCTGTTGACCACGAGATCCCGAGGTTCTTTATCATCTTCAAGCCCCAGATTGACGGCGATATCGGCAAAATCACGCTCTAGCTTGTCCACGGTGTCAGCATGGATCCAGAAAACAGCATCAAATCGTTCTTGACGGGAATGTGCAAACTCTAAAGCGAGTTCTGTCTTTCCAAGACCGGCCATACCGCAGAGAGTAACATGTCTTGATGCTTGAGATTCGGAAGATACCAGACGGTCTTGAGAAGGAAGCAATACGCTGTCAAGCAATTCCAATTCTCGAACCCTGCCCGTGAACTCTGTATTCCGCGGGTAGCCACCCAGGGATCTGCATGGCAATACCGCCTGCCTTCTTGACGGAGCAAAAGCCTCCACCATGGGAATCACCTCCAGATCAAGTGTCGTGGATCCATATTGGCCCTCTCCAGTGTTTCCAGCCTCTGCGCTTCCTTCGTTCCGGCTGAGGACGTACTCGGCGGCCTCATTCGAGCCGCCACTGTCGGATCTGTGGTCAGATGGAGCTCGTGATCGATATGATCGCATCCGATCCTCTACATTGCTGATAGAGTATCTCAAAACAGTTCGCATCCAGTTGATAATATGCACGTTGGGCTCACCGTATTCATTCTTCAGACTGCATAGATCGAGATGTGACAGAGGTAAGCCGAAGCATTGCTCTCGCAGTGTGCCGATCCTCGCCAATTCCAAGTCAACAAGAATCAGTTTCTTGCTTGTGAAAGTCCGGGGGATAATAGTCTTCCTCTCTTCATACACCGACAAAATGTCTAAATTGGTATTGACATCTTGAAACCGAGCTCCTAAGTTAGTCAACAGGGATGTGTCATTTTTCTTCTGGAGTAGCGCCTGCTTGTTCGACATCCCCGGGTTGGCCGCTCTCAAAATCCATAAACATTGCTCCCAGAGAGTGTCGTCTCCTGGTGAACTATGCGGCGTGCCAAGGAACACCATGCCAACTATGACATTGAGCAGGAGATCATATCTCGGATACTGGAAGTTTGCAATAGATATTGCCTGTTTGAGGATGAATCCTCCAAGACCGTGGCACATAAGAAGCAACGGGCGCTTTTGTGCATCGGTGGCACTCCGAAGCTGAGAGAGTTCGCGGAGAAGATTGGCGCCTTGATCGAGGAAGAATTGCCAGGAGAAGTGGTCATCAAGTGGAATTTGGTACTGGAACTCGAGAATTCTGAGGCGGGTGTGTTCTCGCTCTAACATCGAGAGCCATGATGGCTGACAGATTCCCCATTCCCGGACAGCCGCGGTGCCAACTCCAGGTATCAGGACCAAATCCACGTTTGGATTTGGATTGGAAAGAGCCTCTGATATTGCCAATCTGCTGCCGACTTGGGTATCAAAAGTCGCCATGAACTCGAGGGGGTCAAATGTGACGGAAGTCGCGGAAAGAGTCTGTGCGACAAGAGAGAGCTCAGCCACATTCTATAACAATAGCGGCACGACTCGGCTCGTTTTCTTCTGCAGCTTGGTGGTGAGAGGTCCGGTGACTTGGTAGGATTTTTGAATGTAGAGGCGTTGTGGTGACACGTAACAACGAGGTCAGGCAGGTGGGCAGGTGGGCAGGTGGGCAGGTGGGCAGGTAGGCAGGTGGGCAGGTAGGCAGGCAGGGATAAAATTACGTCTGGAAGGCATAGTGTGGTGAACGCCCGTGACGCCCAAGTAACACAAGAGTGCCAGTCACTTCGAGGAGGACAATCACTCGTGCTAACTTCGGGATCCAACGTGAATTTTGAAACGAACCGTGCAGCCCTTCCTTCGCCCAATCTCAAGACTGTGGAAATCCGATCTATTGTAGCACTGCGAAATGAATATATATTCTTAAACGCAACATGCAGGCACTGATAGGCCTCAAGTTCTTGCACCAGCTCAGAAGCCCGGCAGCAAGTTCTTGGTCTACCCAAACACGCTGAGGGTTGGGGCTTGCTTGCCACGCATCAAGGGTACAGGCGTCGTCTCAGCAGGGATCGACCCTGGCCCTGCAAGCAGCCACTGTGTAAATCTGAAAAGACGCAGAGGTTTTGAATGGTTGTTATCTAGTGTGTCTGGTGATCACAATACACCAGTTTGGTGATTGAGCTTTTGGTTGGTAGAAATGAGCATGGAGGCGTGTTTCCTGTGTCATGAATCCACGGAACCCCTGTCGTTAAGAGCTAGTTGCAAGAGAACACGTTGACGCAGGGCGCATGACGCCCTGAGGGGTGTGCTTGGGCCGCAAAAGGCAAAGGACATAAAGACAGTGTCCATGTTTTCATCCACCGCCGTACCTTCGTCATACTACCAACAGTGATATCAATCACCGCCAGTCAGGTTTGTTATACAAAGCAGAGAGCCTAAGCACAGTTGCTTGATCGATTCTGAAGGAAACAAACTGTACGTATGGTCAACCGTCTTGGCCTCGAGAATGAACCTTGACTAAAGGAAACAATAGCGCTGCAATGCCTTCCCTAAAAGTCGAAAAGACTCAACCTTGGAAGGCTCACTGGCCCAAGAAGACGAGCCAACCCGTTGCCGAAGAGATTCACACCGATCATGGATTCGCAAAAGGGGAGATTGTGGTCATGGATGGGAACACCACTCGCGGCCCACATGTGGTGAAAGAGAGGAAGGCGGCCGACAAAGCTATGGAAACATAGCTTTGTCGTAGTGGACTGTGAGCAAAAGGGGATATTGTGACAAGCTCGGCAACGATTTTCATAACAGTGACAACAAACTGAAAGCCCTCCAGGGGTTTGGCATGTGTTGCAAGCATACTAGATCAGGCCAAAATCGTTGAATCAATCATAACATCGTATAGCATAGGTGCAGAGTGTTCAAAGTGCAAGAGCAAACTTCCTTCTCGTCGACGTGCTCGAGCTTCTATCCTAGACAGTAAACTGATAAAAGTCATACCATGTGACCGTGGATACCTTCAAAGAGCTTTCCCACTTGCTGAGGATACTCTTTTAGATCTGCATAGAGCACAAATGCGCGGCAGTCAATACTTTCTCGAGCCGGATCCCCAGCTTGGGTGTTAGGGCTGTTGAATCCTGCATGGGGGCATGCTGTCACAGATCAGTTGTTTTCGTCATGGATCGACCATGCGAAGACATACCACTCGGTTGTGACGCATCAGAATCAGCACTCTTGAATATGGTAGCCTCGTTTGGCATCTGGTCGGACAAGTAGTACCATCGATAGCTTGGACTATACATGACTTGCATGTTCTCCGTAACCCATGTTGGAAAGACAACATCCGAAGGGATGGTGTCGTTTTCGAAATCAACAGTTCTAGAATCAACAATTCCCAAAGGCCAGTCTCGTACTGGACCACGCAGAGGCTTCCACACACTAAGCAGGCGTTGTTAGCTATGGCTGAGTTATCCAGGCGCGTCAACGCACTTAATGACCTGCCAACGGGAAGTCAGAATTTCAGGTGCGTGCTTGCCGTAGAGAGTTGTCAACATGCGAACAGCTTCATCGTGTGTGAAGTCTAAGTCCTGTTAGTCACTTCTGAGGCTCTAGAGATCAAGAGTTCGCACCAATGTGACACATAGCTGTGGGTTGATCCCAATCATAATTTCTTCCTTGAGAGACCGGAAAGTGCGCTTCGCGACGGCGAACCTACTTCCTTGATGAGACTCGGTCTGAGGTCTGTCGCGACTAGCATAAATATACCGCGTTGTCCATGACAAAGACATGCTTTGCACCCAATTTCTTCTTCAAGGCCGAGATGAGGTCTTCGTGATAGACAGATTTAATCTTATTGTAGTCATTGAAGTCTTCATAGGTCATTCTGGACTCCAATGGCATGACGCTAAAGCCTTGCACGCCCACCGACGGCGGCTCCTCAAGCTTGCGGATGTCATTCAGGGTAATTTTGTGCTTCTCGCGACGTATGTTTGATTGAGGAACTCCGTCAGCATAATATCGCATGCCGTAAGGCTTTTCCGCCTCATACAGCGTTTCGCGTTTCAGGAAATACATATCAGCTTCCAAATGACTCTCGCCCATGGTGCTAAGGCCGTTGGTTAACTTTTCAGTGCTCTCACAAGTCACTACCCGCAACTTTTCAGGTGTCGTGGTTGCCATGCCGCGGGAACAAACGGCTGTTGGCAAACCTAGGGGGAAGTCCACGGGAGAATGGAGATTGATGAAGTCATTTCAGAGTTCTGGCACTCCTACCTCAGCAGACACTAACTAGCTGCTTCATGGCTAGAGGCTAACCGGTAGAGCACCTGATAGATTGATCACCAATTGTATGACGCACCACAAGCCTATCCTAGACCAGTCACACGTGCAGAACTGACGTGGCTGACGTTGATACGCAGGTGTACGGCGGACGACTGTCAGTCCAGGTTGGTAACGTTCAAATAAAATATTACACCCACGCGAACAAGGCGCCAGTAGGGCAACAGTAGCGCTAACTAGGCTGAGACTTCGGCCTAGCTTACATAACTGGCCGCATCATCGGATAGGTTGCGGGAAGGAACGACACCCAACCTGAAGTTGGCTGAGAACGTCGGCCGACCTACCTTGTAACACAGGCAAGGTGCACAACCTCTTATCTTCAGCTGGTGCTGACTGACTTGTAGATGGCAACAAACTCTCACCTGTCACCCTCAAAGTGGTCATTGTGAATATGACACCCTCTCCAAGTGAAGAGCAAGCTCTTGTCTCCAATTCAGGTCCAAGCTATGGAAGTATCAGCTTCAGCATCAAAGATCAAGGTGGTCACGATGAGACTCTTCGACACCTAGAAGGGGGTGTGAGAGAGGGCAATTCTCTCCCGAACTGGAATGATAGCGAAAATGCCGAAAATCCTCGCAACTGGTCGCGTTTGTGGAAATATAGCATCATTGCGCTGGTGAGCTTTATTGAGCTTTTCACGTTGGTTGATACACAGTCTTCTGCAAGGCACTTCAGATTAATATTTGTGCAGGCACTTGACGTCCATGTTGTATGCTCCGGGTATACCTGCTATGCAAAGAGATTTCAACAGCCACAACAACACACTTGCAACCTTCACCATGACAATTTACGTGCTAGGCTTCGCCGTTGGTCCCCTACTGTTCGCTCCACTTTCGGAGGTCTACGGTCGTGTTGTGATCTACCGATCCTGCCTGGCCTTGTTCATGTGTTTCACCGTGGCCTGTGCGCTATCTTCAAGCATTGGCATGCTAGTGGCCTTCCGCTTCATCGCAGGATGTTTCGGTGCCGCCCCTGTCGCCATAGGCGGTGCGATGGTGTACGATCTATTCGAAGTCAAGGAGAGGGGCCTAGCCATGGCCATCTACCACTCAGGTCCTATATTCGGAAATCTTCTTGGACCGCCCTTGGGTGGATTCATCATTCAGCACCAAAGTTGGCGGTGGGTTTTTTGGATCATCACAATATTTGTAAAGTGTTTTACGTCCTTTGCAGACCCATTTTGTCGCTAATGTTCTTCAGGCTGGCTTCGCTTTGCTATCTTCCTTTTTCATTCTAAGGGAGACTCATGCACCGACCATTTTATGCCGACGAAAAGCCGATGGCGGACCGCGTGACGTTACTCCAAATCATACAAATCCAGACCTTGTTGATGGTATATCTCAGGAGATCCCGAGACCAGAGATGAGGCAGGCTATTCGCTCGCCGACCACCTCACGCTTTAGGGGTTCGGATGCCCATGTCCCAGATGCCGTGAAACCAGGCCCTGCTACTCTTCCGGTGATCAAGACACCTTTGAAATCGGATATTGAAAACCCAAGTCTTACAAAGCCAGAATCTGCTGACAAGGCTACTCGGGCTGTTAAGAGACCATTGACACCAGATATCGACGCTCCAAATCCCAGAGCGCCAGACCCAGGTTTCGAGGTTTCTCGGGCGATCAAGAGACCGTTGAAACTTCTGTTTTTCTCTCCAGTCATCGTGGCTTGTTCACTTATCATCTCTATTGTGGCAGGAACAATGAACTTGATCTTCGCCTCCCTGGGGCGTATATTTCAGGACGAGTACGGATTTTCTACGAGCGCCTCCGGTCTCATGTATCTAGGAGTCACGACAGGATTTCTGTTTGCGGCGTTCGTTTTCGGCAGGACGAGTGATCGTATCTCTCAGTTCTTGATGAAGCGGAATGACGGAAAACGGCAAGCTGAATATCGACTGCCTGCTATGATGATTGGATTGCCGCTGGTGGTCGTCGGTTTATTCTAGTATGGCTGGAGTGCACGGTACCATGCATTCTGGCTTGCTCCCATGCTAGGTCTATACTTCTTTGGTATGGGTGTCACGACCATTCAGGTGAGCGGTCTCAGAGCCAGCGCAAACATTCTTCCAGTGTGCTAACACAGTATAGCTCTCGTTGCAGACGTATCTGGTCGACTCTTTCACCGAGTTCTCAGCCTCCGCTCTTGCAGCAACAACCATGACAAGGTGTGTTGGAGGATCTCTCCTTCCGCTACTTGGCCCGGTCCTTTACCAAAGACTAGGTCTCGGTTGGGGGAACAGTGTGCTAGCATTCTGCAACCTCGCACTTTGTGTAGTGCCATGCATTCTGTTCACGCGGGGGAAAATATGGCGAGAGAAGTATATGCCTAGAGATATGTAGAGCAGTTCTGTAAGCACAGGACCTTTGAAGGGTTTGGTTCATACATGTCGGACAGTGTGACCACAGACAATTATGCCCTAGTAGGATACACTTGTTAGGTGATTAACGTGTGGTCAAATCGTGATAAAAATCCGTGAATTCATCCATGCACTCCTTTTTTTTTGGTTTACACTGAAAGAATAGCTGGATCTATCTATCCTACTAGGAAATGCTGGTACTGGTTAGGGTTACCTGGATTATTCATTGCGATCACGTTAATTGCACCGTCCGAGCCCTCCAAGACCATACGTCCCCAAAAGCTTGTGGAGCTGCGCCGCCGCTCTGGCTCACGACGTGAAAAGAAATGTCTCCTTAAGAGGCAGGCCGTGCCGAGTTCCCAAGGTATTACTGAGTACAGTAATATCTTCTTCACAGGGCGTGCAGCGGGGGTTGACCTGATTTGGGCTACAAGGAGCTCATGTGGGATAAAGCGGGTTTTGCGCCGACTCTCCGTGCCCTCCCAACATGAAGTCGATTTAATTCTTGCACTCCCCTCCTTCAAATCAAAGATCTTCTTGAATAGCAAGACAGATTCGGCTGAAACACGTTCGACGATCAAGCTTGACGGGATTTTGGTACACTAATACTGAGTGGAGAGATCGAGTTGTCGAGTTATGGCTCGTACGTGCTATTTACAACCCTTCCCGGTAGCCTGATGCGAGCACAGCTCATGCCCCCCAATTCCGCATGAGTGGCCCATCACTCGATGGTTGTCGTTGTGGTTGTTCAGAGGCCCTGCATGGCCTCAAGATAGCCCTGAGCACTTGAAGTCATTCCGGGCCAACAGCTGACAAGCCTTCACCTCTTGCACAGACACGACATTCCCAGCGGACCTTCCCGTCCCCGAGGACGACGGTGCATATGACCATCTCAGCGACTTCGCTATCCCTACCAGCCTCAGCCTTCCCATTGCACGCGATCCATCGCAGAGGGTTAACCTCGCCGGCTTGAAGGGCTTGACCGCGATATTTTGCTATCCCAGGACAGGTATTTGTCCATCTTTTCCTCCATCTCTTTTCCCCCTGGCTGCCGAACTCCCTTCCATCCAATACTGAGACAGGGTTTTGACCAGGCGCACCCAACGAGACTGTTCCCGACTCGTGGAACTCGATCCCAGGTGCGAGAGGATGCACGCCGCAAGCCTGCTCTTTCCGGGACAATCTGCCTGAACTGCGTGCGCTAGGGGTCTCCCACATTTATGGCATCTCCACCCAATCGCCCGCCTACCAAGCGGAGGTGCATGAGCGGCTGCATCTTCCCTATGATCTTTTGAGTGACGAGGAGTTGGAATTCCAGAGAGGCTTGAATCTGCCGACATTCGACTGGGAAGGGCAGAAGGTCCTCAGACGCTCGATGATTGCGCTTCAGGATGGCAAGGTGGTTAAATGGTGGTATCCTGTGTTTCCACCCGATCGGGGCGTGGATGACCTGATTGAGTGGTTGAAAGGACGCTAGGCACCATTGTGGTCTACGCCTGCCCCGGGGAGATGCGGACTCAACGATCATGCACGACGTTGTGAGTCTCTCTACTGCCTCTCTTCACGTTGACTTCTCATCTATGCCCCTGCCATGGCCATAGGTATGGTAGTCAACACTCCATTCTTGTCGTATTTTGCCTTGAAGAACGTATAGCTGAGTGTGATGGTGTCGATGCCTCTCATCTGAGGATCCTTGGCAAATTCCGGATCGATAAAGAAGAATACTGGCATGTCAACCGTCTCGCCTGCGTTCAACCTCTGCTCTTCGAAGCAAAAACACTGGATCTTGCTAAAGTACGGCGCCACCTGTGCCGGTGTGACGGAATATGTAGCCACGCCGATGATATCTGCGTCTCCTTTATTCGTAGCTGTGTAGAAAGCGAGCGCCGTCTCGCCAGGAAGAACCCGAACTTCACGTTGCTGCGGCGTGAACTTCCAAGGGAGAATGTCGGAAACGGAGCCGTTAAAGGTGACACGCAGGCGACGGTGGTCTTCGACGGGTTTCAGGCGAAGGGCAGGGTCTCCGGAGGAATCGTGGGCCTTGATGGGTTGGCCAGACCACCCGGTTTGTTGGCAAATCTGGAAAGGATTTAGCATCAAAAGCTTCTCATGTGGTGCTCTCATGGGTGGTGCTGACCATTTTATAAAGAGGAACCGAAGCATAGGAAAGTGCAAGAAGCAGGATTCCTGCACTCAGTCCATAGTATCTAAGCTTAGTTAGTCGTTGGCAGATCGTTATCCTTATTTCAGTGTACACACAGAGTTGTTCGATTCTTCTCCCGGGCTTGAGCTCTGGCGGCCTCGAAAGGGTTGGCATATTGAGAGCGTTTAGTTGATTGTGAAAGTGGACGAATTTGTTTTGCAGATTGGAGAGGCCGGCGGGGTATATCATGAGGTTGGAGACGACGGAATGATCTACAACAACCAGATACGACTCGTCCGGACATACAATAGAGAGAGTTCATGGTGAAAGTGGGATTGTGCAGTTGTAAACAATTGGTGGACTGATTTATTCGTAAAGCTACAAACTTTCCGCAGTCGTAGCATCGTGGTTGCGTGTCGCGAATATTTGACATACCGTACTGCAGCTACGGCTAATCATAGATCGTTTGAGTGTCAGCCTTGTGAGTATTTTTCACCTCGACAAAACATGTTCCGTGTTCCTTTTGCTCATGCTTATGGTCGTATACTGCTAACAACAGATCAATCTTGACATCTCATTCTGCTGGGAGACAATCTGTGCCTCTAATCACAGCGGCATATACGGCATTTTCCTCCAGAATTGACGATGCCTTGCTACTGTTTGTGCATTTGAACCCCCACGTGTCAAACCCCTTTCACGAGGAGGATCATCAGGTGCTGGTCGGTATTAAGTTGTTCCGGAGCCGCAGACACCAAACAACATCCTCCTTGTCCATCCAGAATGCGCCAGTGACACTGACACCAATCACATCGATCCCTTTATAGCACGTTGGGAAATCCACTGGCATTGTCGCTTGTCCTTGATATGCCAGTATACACACATCGACGCGCCACCTTTCATCGCCATCAACACTACCCGCGCCAGTGCCCGTACCGTCGCCGCGGTTCCTGACCCCGTGGCTCCTTGAAATCCGCTGGCAATGACAATGTTTCTCGCTATTGGCAGATCTCGTCCAAGCTTTGTGCTATGTGCTATGGTGTGGCCTGGGCTCGTAAAGACTCAGCTGGAATTCACTCTGGCGCAACGACCATCACCGCTGATTCTTACACCCTCTCTTCTTGAGAAATGTTGATACCTGCGCTTCAAAGCATGCCTCCATGCAAACCCTTGGGCCAAGCCGCGCTGTCGTCTTTCGCTCTCCCCTAAGTGTCTGTTCACGTCAATCATTTTTCCCTCGACGCTCCTCAGTCACCTTTTGCACAAGCGCTTTGCCGTGTTTCTTAACTTTCCAAGTATGAGAGTGGCTTGGCTTTCTTCTCGCCAATTCCCGCGCCGTTTCATCGCATCTGTTGTTCTGTCCGCCTTCGCTATTTGGTACCTGCTTCTACCAGACCCAAAACATAGAGTGCAGATACAGCCCGAAGTCTTGGAGCGGCAATACCCCTTGGTTTGGCGACACGTGCATACGTTCAATGGTACTGGAGGAGGTGTGTATTCCAGTGCTAGTACTCGGCCGACAACCCGAGATTCGTTTGCCGCGATCCTTTTTCCTTGCTTCGGCTTCCCACTGACAAGCTTCAGCATGGTATATTCCACCCTCCTGGCTGTCGTCTGCCGGTGTTCAGCCCGAGACGATAGTTGATGCGGCTCTTCTGGCTGCGCAAGCTGCCAACACCAACAAGCACCGGTTCATCAATCAGTCTTCCATTCCGTTACTACTGCACCAAACATGGAAGAATCGGCGTGTTGACACTTGGTCGGATCTGCTGCGCGCCAGTGTGGAGAAATGGTTATCTTGTGTAGTGGCCGACGACATGGCTTACTTCTTCTGGGAGGATGAAGGCATTGTGCGCATGTTGGCCGAATTTGAGCCTGACTTTGTCCATCGCTTTGTGTCCTTGCCCTCGAACGTGGAGCGGGCTGACGTCTTCCGCGTTCTGGTTTTGAAATGGTTTGGCGGAATTGTAAGTTTCTTCCCCCTGAATCAAATCATACCTGCATTGTCGAAAGATTGACAATTTTGCAGTACGCAGACGTGGACACGCGACCGCTTCGTCGGCCTGTCTCTTGGGTTTCTGCTTCCGATCTTGCTCCCTGGACAGACGCTGTGACGGAACTGAAGTACTCCTACGACAACATAGTAAGCACCATTCTCGGCATTGAGGCCGATTGTGCGCCTTACAAGAGTGACTATTGGCGCATGGGGTATTCGTACCCGGTCCAACTCACACAATGGGCATTAGCTTCCAGTCCTGGTCACCCCATTCTTTTACGCTTCATGGACACTCTGCAACGGAGGCTAGAAGATGTTGCAAGGCGCAACAGGGGAGATATCACCGCTCCACAAGCCGTCAGGGAGCTGCAACGGATCGGACCGCTGTCTTTGACCGGACCAGTTGCCGTGACCATCGCAGCAAAGACTTGGTTAGAGGAACGGATTGGACTGCGGTGGAACGCTCTCACTGGACTCGGAGATGGCGGCCAAAGCAAGCTGGTCGACGACGTTTTGATCTTGCCAATCACCGGATTTAGGTACGCGGTCTTTCCTCTGTATTGGATCTGGCGTTCAGATGCTCACAACGGACAGCCCCGGTCGAGGCAAATACGGCAATATGGGCTCGAAGCCAGTCACGGACCCGTCGGCGCGAGTATGGCACCAGGCGCAGGGATCATGGCGCTCCTTCGACCCCAAGGTCGAGTTTGGGAAAGCCTGTCGGACCTTGCTCGGGTTGTGCAAGGACTGGTCGAAGCAGCCAGACTGACTACCGGGTACTGCAGGAGCCAATCGGCCAGTGGAGGTGGACAGCTAGAGACGTATCTTGTCCCCTTCGCCGATCTGTGGAGCCGGAGTCGAGGGGTCGACGATTGATGAAATGTACGAGTGCAACCAACAGGACAGGACAGGATAGGATAAAGGATCAAAGATTACCGTACCAAGTTATTCACTCACAGAGTGTCTCATTTTCTGACTCACACTTTGATGTGCGGGATACGAGACTACTGAGAAGGTAGTGTTGGATACCTGGGTACTCAGTAACGAGAAGCAGCCAGTCTAGTCGAGTCTATGTAAATCGGTACTCCGCACCACCACCAGCTGGATTTCCTATACGCAGGGATGTCATCACATCCATGCGTCGATACGACTTCGGACATGCGGGTTCTTCTACAAGAGAAAACAGAGCGAGGAATGGATACACTACCTAAATACCCACGTACGTACGTACGTACATAACAAAGGAACCTACCTGACTATCCATAAGTCGTGGTCCTAGACACTTTAAGCAGATCGCACAGGTCCTGGTGCCTCGGAGACATTATGTACTGGGTACCGATCTACCTAAAGGGCTTCACTCCATGTCCTTCACGCTTCATCGCGCCCTCGTCGCCGTCAAGACGACTCGATTCCGCCAACCACCCCTGGTCAGCGCGTAAAAGACCTCGCGCATCGATTCTTGGGTCCAAAAGATGCCGAGCCCGTCAAAAATACACTTCATCCCGGCGAGCAGCGTGCCTCGCTGGGCCGGGTCGGCCAGCACGCCGTAGCACAGCGGGCCCGCAAAGGTCATGTAGAAGCAGCCAAAGGGCTTGGTGGTGGCGGCGAAGTCGAGCGTGTCTAGAACAAAGGTCGCCGACTGGGCGGTCTGGAGGGACAGGGCCGGGTTGGGCCGCGGCGCGAGGAAGTTCTGCAGCACCGTGTTGATCAGGATGACGCAGCCGTGGTAGAAGGTCGCTTGTTTGATGGACCGCGCGGGCTGTACTGACTCAGCGGTGCTCTCGGGGTGGAAGACCGCCGCGGGGACTGGGCCGCGGTAGGCGCGTGGGCAGGTGGCGTGGACGCCCGGTGTCGAGAGGGTGCGGGCAACGGTCTCGGAGTGGATGACGATGGCGGCGCGGATGCTGTAGATCTGAGAGAGCAGTTCCGCATAGAGCGGCGATGAGGTCGAGGACGGAGACGCGGGGTCCATTTCTCTGGCACGGACCAAGAGCCCAGGCAGGCTTGCCAGGACCGTCCAGAGCTCGGCCATGAGAGGGCTGGTAGAGTCTGCGCCGCCGGTCCTACGCATCGCGTTCACCCATTCTGGCCCACTGAGGAAGCAGTCCTCGCCGCGCAGCATGCACTGCGTGATAATGCTCGGATACTGGGTCATGAAGATCGCGGCTTCAAACTCGGACGCCTGCGCGCGGCCGGGACCACAACCTCGCAGGATTGCAGAGACACCGCCTGAAAGCGTGACGAAAGAGTAAGCGGGACCCGGCTTCAAAATCTCATACTGAGCCATGAGGAGCGACGCACACAATGTTTCAGACGGCGTGGAGAGGAGGCCGTTGTCGTCGTACTGGGTGAGCTCTTGTCGAAGCGCGGAGATGGCAGTAGTATAGCGAGCTAGCTCGAGGGCTTGATTTCGAGGCTGACCAGCAGAGACCGCGGTAAAAGAGTACAAGAAACAATTGACTGCAGCGTCAAGTGCCCGGCTTCGACCCAGTCGAGGGGGAAGCTTCCCGAAATAGAATCCCATCTGCTGCAGGCTTGCACCGAATCCAGAGGGTCTCTCGAGTGCGGAGATCAGACTTACGCCCAAACGCTCCGACTGATTGAGTGGGACGACTGTGGCCAGAAGATCCGTTGTTTCCAGAGGCTGGGCAACCAGATTCCGGCTCGGGCCGTAGGAAACAATGCTGCCATCATTCTCGTCCATGGAAATGGCATCCAATGCCTGAAGAAGCTGCACGCGCTGTTCTGCCGAGCCGTACTGATATCGAAACGGGGAATCTGGGCCTGTGCAATGACGTTTGCTTTTCTGACACTGGGAGCATACCGGCGTGCGCTCATCACACTAGTTGAGTTCTCGGTTAGATTTGCGATACAGAGGGGGTCTCGTATTGCGGGAAGACATCAAAGCAAGAGATATGATCTTCAAGGTGGCATACTTTGATGCGTCGCTGCTTGCATGTTCGACAACCCTGGCCCCTGATTCCAGGCATGTCGATCGTGACTGTTATCCTTTGAATTCAAACGAGGTGAGTTTCCCACAAGTTGTCGGTTCCTAGCATGAGGAGATGTAGAGTACAGGAAGGACGCCTTGTAGTCGAGTATCCTCATTCTTAAAGAGACAAGAGGGCGGTGACCTAGCTTCAAGCCGGAAGTCGTCCACTGGTTGTACTTCTGAAGGTGAACATGAAGGGTAAGGCGATTCGTCCAAGCCAGTAGAAGCTAGCAAGTGGGCATGATCTGTTGCGTACCCGGAGAGGTAGCTGTCGGGGGTTAATCGTGGACCGAGCCATGGGACACAGCTGAACTGGGATCTACGCTTGGTTGCCGATCCACAAGTTGGGACTGGAGAACCGCTGTCCGCGGGTGGCACGTTGATCATGCATGACCGTTGAAAATATTGAACCCCTGGTCGCGGTATAAGAGGTAGTACCTGGGTAGATACCTACGCAGGGATCTAAGATGTCAGGATGAAACTGGACAGGGACGTTCAAATCTCGTACCCGTCACGTCATTTACATCGGGAATCTAGTCATATGTATACTAGTGTGTATCTATGGTGGAGTATAGATGCATTAGGCGTCCGGCCATACCATGTCGCCGGTAAAAAGCACTCAGAGATACCTTCAACAGGGAACTGGCTATATTTATCATATAAAAGTGTGCTACTGAATTCAGCTCGTTTCAGGTGATGACCGGATGAGTAGCCCGCCACCGAATAGAGAGCTTTAAGTGAACGTTGTACTAATCGAAGCCAACCATATGAGGTGATTCATACCGCTCGAGACTTCAGAGACCAACCGCGGAGGTTCAGGAGACGTCTCACCGTGATGGTTCTTGCAGCATTCAAAAATATTATCTCCAAGTAACAAAGCCTCAATACAACAGTCAAAATCATGAATAAGGTCACGTGCAGCCTGTTACATAAGCCACTTCAACTCCAGCGTCACTATCGTCACTCTCGACAACTCAGTTCCTCGATCGGCTCCCAGGTTGCATCGCCGTGACGTCAAAAGTTGCCCATTCCTGCTCAACAAGAATGGAGTCAAGTGCCAAAGGTTGCGAGATGCAGCTCAACAACCCTTTTCACTCACATGCAAATGGACGGACTCCTGACATGTGGCCCGCTATTCCTGTCTCATCTTTAAATGGACTTATTTCACACCGTCACTCAAACCATTGATCAAGTCTTGACTTGCGACTGGTACGACACGTTCAAGTCATTCAAAATGGAAGGCAACAAGGCCCAAGATAAAACTATGGATACAGTTCCTGGAGGCGAAACCCCTCAGTATGTGCTTGATGCCCTTTCTCTTGCTAGTCCGCTAATAGTCTTGTGTAGATACGAGTCCATAAAGACGGCGACCGTGCCCACCTCGAAACAAAGAGGTCAACTGGGCAGTATGCCATTGAATCCTCTCCCCTTGCCCTCTGTTTCTGACATTTTTCCAGGTGGCTCCAATACCATGGAGAACCCCTCCACGTCTGAAGACCGGGGAAAGCAGAGAGCAAACAATATAAGATATGGCCAGAATATATCAGAGTCCGGCATGGGTGGTAAGACAGTGGCGCAGGATGGCCAGGCCGGTCAACAAGGTGGATATGGAGGAACACCAGACCAGGCCGAAGGACAGAAGGATACCAGACCGCAGCAGGGGTACGGAGCAGGAAGCGGGGTCGGGGCATAGAGTTGGAAGGTCGTCGAGAACGATCGGGGACTTGCGGTTGTTGACAGAAGCCTCACGACGAAATGGGGACTGTCGTTGGCGGCGGATCTAGCTGAGTCGCGATCGTCTGAGGCGGCACTTTCATCCCTGATACAATGGCTTGTGGGCTTTCCTTGTCCTTGGGTTCCACCTCTCTCCGGGCTTCCTTGAGCTTTTCCAGTGTCACTCCGTTGCCCAGCTTTGTGATACCAACCATGGGAGGATCCCCCTTCTTGACAAACTCCCACAGCCCAGGTAGTTTGTTTCCCGCCAGCCGAAAAGCATCTCTTACGACCTGTTCGTGGAGATTGCTCTTGATCTCGAACACCACCCTGCTGACCGGGATACGCGCAGCCCAGTAGTCGAATTTACCTTTTCCTTTACCCATGCGCACGTCGCTGCCTTTCGTGTACACACCGATATTTGCGCTTACCCGCTTGTATAGTCTAAAGCGCTCACCCCGTAGCCGTCTGTTGATGGTATCCTCAGCGTTTTTGAGTTGTTTCGCCGAGACTCGGCGGTCGTGATCTTTCATGCGCAAGCCATAGTCGCCCCAAACAACGGTCGTCCCACGCATTGAACCGCCCGTCGGCATTCGCGGTCGTCCCACGTGAGATTTTCTCACTTCTGGTCTCTTGGGCGTCAACCAATCTCGATGGGCTGTCGTGGTAGAGAATGAGCGAGTGCATGTCGACGGAGCTTGTATCGCGCGGTGGGCAGGGAGAGAGGAGTGTATCCGAGTCAATCTGGTCGAGGACGTTCTGGGATGGTTTGAGAACATTGTTCTGATCCGGAGATAGCGCAAACAAGCAGCTAGAAAGCCGTCAGTCAGTTCGAGCAATCCTCAAACCATGCGGAAGGGAGCTCTCGTACAAGACGGGCCGGCGGGCTGCGCAGCCATCTTTCCGGTGTTTGTGTGGTCGTGAAATCAAAGTATGCTTTGTATAGTGCTGGGCGGGACGCAGAAGTAGCGTATCTTGGAGCAAGATGCTGTTGAATACGATGACAAGATCAGTGGTCTAGGCTTGTTCACAAAACACAGAGCATCGTGTCCCAGAGGTAGCACGCATTGAGAACGAAAAAGCTCTAGGGTGCAATTGGCTTGTCTGCCAAGATCCAGCTGCTTTAAGCCTTGAAAGGACAAAGTCAGTTTTAATACCGAGTTGAGCTAGCGCCAGCAGTACTTTAGCCGTTATGAACAAACATGCCGCCCTATAATTTTGTCTGCTACCTAGGTATACAATAACATGTCGCTACGTCTGGCCTTTGGTGGTCGTCAAAAATCTTCAAGCACGAGTAGACGACTTCAGCGGACTTTGAGCTGTCTCTCTCAGCCTCGAGAAATCATGAACGTACCTGTATTGCATGGTATTGGCGGAAGGGATTGATCATTGTATACATGGTTAAAGGAGTGCATTCGTTGGTCAACTTCTATTTTGATACCACAATCTTCCCATCGAAGCAAGCGCTTACAGAACTGGAGGCTTCCGACCCTGGACGAGTTGCTCCACTCCGTATGCCAGCTCCAGCAGTTTCTGCTCGCGATACGGTAGACCGACCAATTCCAAGCCCACGGGTAAACCACTGCCACCCTCGGTCAAGCCCGCAGGTACAGTGACGGAGGGGAAAAGCGACTGTGACGAGACCAGCGTATTGGTTGGGAAAGCCGCCGCAGGCCATCTTTGAGAAAGCACGTCTTCGAGCAACGGAGCCGGGACCTGGACGTCCGGGAAAGCCAGTGCATCGAGATTTTCCTTGGCTAGGGCGACTGTGATGGCGCGCTGGAGCTCCTCTCGGGCAAGCAGGCGAGTGGTGAATTCAGGATCATTCTGGGGCGTCCCGATACCTGTGGCAATACCCTCGAACAAGTCGAGAGCTGGGTGATATTTCTTCGACTCATAAATCTCTTTGGTGTTGGTCTTAAGGAATGGGTGTCGACCGAAGAACGCGTCAAGATCGGAACGAGAGCGCTCGTGATACGTAAAGGTTATCTCGAGGAGTTTCGTCAGGTTGGGTATCTCGACGTCGACGAGGACCGTGCCGTTGTCTTGGAGCGTCTGCAGCGCCGCATTGATGACCTTGTTCACGGATTGGCTCTCTGGGCTCGACTTTGGTCCAAATACGCCCCGGAGCACACCGATACGTGCCGACTTGATCTTGTCCACAGATAGATTCGCACCATAGCTTCCTCCAGTAGGCGGACCCGCGATCACTGCAGTTGCTGTATAGGGATCCTCTTCGTCGAAGCCGGCCAGTACATCGAGCATCAAGGCAACGTCTGTGACGGTCCGGCACATTGGACCTGGTGTATCTTGGGGAACTAGCAAGGGCGACAGACCAGTCCGGCTGATTATACCAGGAGTACATCGAATACCCACGAGCCCACAGAAGGAAGACGGCACTCGAATTGAGCCACCGGTGTCCTCGCCCACGCCCAGAAGACCAAGATCAGCTGCTATCGCCGATCCCGTGCCTGAGCTGGAGCCTCCGGGGTCTCTTTTCGTATCGTATGGGTTCTTCGTTGTCCCGGACAGAGACGACGTCGAGTGCCAGGACGTGGCAAAGTCTTCGGGCACTCTGTTAGTTGCGCGGACTCTGATTATCGATGTGTGGCCTTACCTGGCATCGTGGTCTTCGCCAAAATGATGGCTCCTGCGGCCTTCAGCTTTGCGACCAGCGTGGCGTCTTGCTCTGGTATATAATCTTTGGCAACGATCGACCCGTACGTCGTCGCGAGGCCATTGGTACTGGCCTGGTCTTTGACAACCACGGGGATACCATGGAGTGGCCCTTTCAATTCCGACGTGGATTTGAGATGCGCATCTAAAGCATCGGCCTCTGCGACGGCTGTTGACGAAACCGCCAATATGCTGTTCAACTTGGGGCCATTGTCGGCTTGGTCGATTGTCTTGATGCGATGGAGATAGTATTCGACAACTTGCCGAGCCGTGAATGTGCCATCACGGTAGCCCTTTTGTGCCCGGGCGGTAGTCAGCTCCTTCAACGACGTGTCCATGGTGTATCAGTTGTCGAGCCACCGGTCGTTGATCTTACAGGCAGGGAACTCGCAAAAGCCCTGTAATGTACACCAACTGGCAGTATCAACAATCAGTTGCTCGTGACTCGAGTCGCTGCGGGGATCAGACGGAATTCCTCCCAGGTACGAGGTATTCTGTCTCCGCTGAAATCCCGGCCCTTATCGTGGAAAGTATCGGACAAGGCTGGATACTCAGGGTTGTCCTATCTAGGATAGTGACAAAGTGTTATTCAACCATCTAGCCCAGTGAGGCTCTTATCTCTGGGCGCCTCTGAGGCAGAGAGCCTAGACCTGTGGGCGCTAACCACCTGTGCTAGCTAAAGGAAAACTCTCTCGGCTACTGAATCGGATATCACCGCACGACCAAGGCAATGGCATCGGTTCAAAATTGTCCAGGCTGCAGGTACCGAGCAATGCTTCTCTTCCGGCACACGGCAGACAATCGATTACGTCCGGTTCGATGGTGCTGAGCACTCCAGCTCTCCGAGAGCATAGGCGCGTCTATCAGGTTTGTGTCTCTCGCTAAGACTGTTGTACGCGTGGTCAACACATGCTGATCAATGTTCCTCAGGCATGCGAGCCTTGTAGACTCAAGAAGGTTCGCTGTGAACTGGGGTCTGTCGACCAACCCAAGAGAGGGCCTTGCGCGCGTTGTCGCAGAGAGAATAGAGATTGTTTCTTTGCTGCCACGCGGACCAGGAAGTTTCCATCAAGCTCAATCTCGGGTCAGGATCCTGAGCCTCGTCATCCTCCTGGTGCAAAGCGACAGCGGACTGGATATCACGGAGAACATGAGCTGACATCGTCCCTATCCGAAGAGGGATCTCCTCCGGCTTCATTTGCTCCGTTAGAGGGTTCAACAGGGGAAGAAACCCAAGGCAGGCGTGCTGAAGCAGCGCTTCTGAATGGACATTCCCGAACCTGGCATGACGCTCTTACATTACTGGCGAGAGTCTGCGACGAAGATGGGACGCAAAAAAGTGCCGTCGAGGTGCAGTCACTGTCTCCAGAAGAACAAGCACATATGAGACAGGCTGGACCGGCTGCTTTCCCCTTCATTGGTAGCACCGTCTCTCAAGACACCCAAGCTGCGTTGCGGGCCTGGTCGACGCTGCGATTTGTGCGTGGCGGACTGTTCACGGCTGAAGAAGCCATGGATATGGTAGACCATTTCTACACTTACCAGGCACCCTTTTCTCCAGCTGCTCCAGAGTATTATGCGCATCACAGCAAGCACCATCTCCTCATCGAGGAAGAGCCGATCCTCACCATCACAATATTGATGATTGGTTCCCGATACCGAACGTGGACTGGGCCAGCGTCGATATCGAGGTCCCGCGTCATTCACGACCGATTGTGGAGGTATCTTCAGGGGATGATCTCGCGTCTCTTCTGGTTCGAGGACAACTTTGTCGGTGAGTTCACCTCACTGAGAGATCCGTCAAGTAGCATGCAGAAAAGGGGACAAGACTCTGTGCGGTCCATCCGGTTTCGCACGCTGGGCACTTGCGAAGCTCTGTTACTGGTTCTGGACTGGCATCCAAGAGCCCTCCATTTCCCTCCGATTGATGATGATACCACTTCGATTGTGATTGCCGAACAACCAAGGTCGCGGAATACTGGCACATCGGGTGGAGAGTACGAGACAGGAGCAGGTCACCTCTGGCTGGCTCGCTCCGGGCACTTGTGTCGTTCGATGCTCTCTACTGTCTCTATGCTCGCCACTGAACTGGGATTCTTCGACGGGAAAGAAGGGCCTTCGACGTACTACTCTGAGTACCGTGACTACTTGTACCGGGTTCCATCGACTCGTCAGCGGGCGCAGTCGTTGCAGTATTTGATCTGGATATATGCTACGCAGCAGCAGACGGGACCACCGAGTACGTTGATTGATCATCTCCCCGTTCGACCCCTTCTAGTACGTACGGGTATACTGATGTGGAAACTCAGGCTGGAGAATCAGCACACCCACACCATCTGCACTACACATCGAAACGCACTTGGACAATACGACCGAATGCTGGGTTCGAGTGGCGACATTGGTGAAAAAAGCCGATGAAGCACTCTTCAGGTCTCAGCGGTATACCCAGAAGATTATCCGAAACGGCCAGTATCTCTCAATCATGCAGTCGTTCCAGCCACTGCTGCAAGAGTTCATCATCAAGTTCAATCACGCAAAATGTAACTTGGTCGCCCCCTCTACTCGGGCTCCCGGGCTAACAAAACACCAGTGTCTAGACAAATGCGACTCATCTTGTCGATCGAATTCAACTACATTCAATTGTGCATCTTCAGTCTCAGCCTGCAGGCAATGATGCTGAGAAAATGCCGAACTGGAGCTAACCAATCCCAAATCGACTACGATTCTCTCCAGACTCCTTCTACCACAGACGAAGAACACCTGGGTAAAACCGCCAGGGCAGCCCGAAGTATCGTCTCGGTTGTGGTTGACGACCTTCTCCCTGATGGCGATGTCAAGCATATCCCTGTTCGCTCATACTCGCGGATCTTGGGAGCAGCTCTGGTTCTTCTACAGGTATGAGCACAGTTGTTCCCCATTGACTGACTTGGATGTTCCGCAGGCTGACAGCGGACTAGATCTGCGCGTCAGAAATGAAGCATGTTCTCGACGTGTCTGCGACTTTTAGCCAGATCAAAGATCTCGGGACTGCGCTCGAGACCTGCGTGGTTGACGATACACACCTCAGCGCTCGATGGGGTGTCCTTTTGGCCGGGCTAACAGACAGTTTCCAGTCGCGGCTTTCTCAACAACAAATCGTCCTTTCCGATTCCCGGAGGGACGAACCCAATCCAACCCGAACAGGAACCTCTGAGATGCCCGAAGCTTCTGAAATGTTGATTCGGGCATCGAACATGAACGGCCGCACACAGCATCAAAGTCACCCCGATGTTGCTCCCGGTCTTCGTCCCAGCGCCGAGGGAATAGGCACCACATTACAAGCACCCAACTTTGACGTCTATTCCATGTGGTGGGATATCACGCGGCCGGTGGATGCCATGACGGCTGAGCAGAGCATGCGGTATGTTCCCATCACTTCGGTGGAAACGGACATGTCTCTACCAGATGTGTCTTTGGAAAACGGACACGATAGCTCGTTTAACTTTCCGACGAACTTGTTCTAGACCATAGATATCTCTCTGTACGAGTATTCCCAAGACATAACTGTGGCAAATCTCCGGTTGGAGGGATATAGAGATCCACCAGGACCGTGACCATGTTACAATTTGCCTGACAGGCTCTGGATATGTACGTGGACCACCTTGTTTCGCTCTGTATGCCTCCCTCCCCGGTCCGCGACTTGCCGAAGGATATTTTTATCTCTTAGCGGCTCCCTCTCTCATTACCGTTACGGTGCAGAGGACCAGACAAATTCCCCATGGCCTGGATTCATGCAGATGCAGAAATTTACTGTCGCCATTGAATCAAACCATACTGGCTGGACTTGACTAAATGCACGTCCTTTCTACCTGCACACGCAGGCTTTTCACAAGGCTGCCGCCGCCTTTGACCAGACAGTACTCCAGCCTTGTGAGCGACAACATGTCTCGCATCAAGCACAAGGCCATGATCAACGTCGACCTGGGAGAGGGATATGGCAACTGGTCGTGTGGACCGGATGCTGAGAGACTACTCCCCCTGATCGACCATGCCAATATAGCCTGTGGCTTTCACGCGTCGTGAGTTGTATCTTGTATGCTTTAGAGAATTGTCACTGATTGATATTCGGGGAAACAGAGATCCCCTCATCATGATGGACACGGTTGAGCAATGCAAAGCCCACGGCGTCAAGGTCGGCGCACACCCGGGATTCCCAGACCTGCAGGGCTTTGGGCGGAGGGAGATGAAACTGTCCCACGAAGAACTCACGGCCATGACCATCTACCAGGTCGGCGCGCTCAAAGGGTTTCTCGACCGGGCAGGCGTGCCGCTCCACCACGTCAAGCCGCACGGGATGCTCTACGGGGTCTGCTGTCGCGACTACGACGTGGCGAAGGCGGTGTTTCGGGGCATTCCCGAGGGCGTGCCTGTCTTTGGTCTCGCGGGGACGTGTATGGAGCAGGCGGCGCGGGACATGGGCATCGACTTCATCGCCGAGTTCTACGCCGATGTCAAATACAACACGGACGGCAGTTTGATCATCGACCGGAAGAAAGGGTATGTTGTTGATGACCACCTCCTGACCACATGTCCATTCAATATCTGTCTCTTTTCATCAAAACCCGCTTCTCTTCAACTGATTATGAAATAGGGCATGGGACCGCGAAGAAATCAGCCGCCGAGTTTCGCAGCAGCTGGAGACGTGCAGCGTGGGTGCCATCGACGGCTCGAGCTGTGACCTGCGAATCAACGACTATCGCACGTCGATATGTTGTCATTCTGACAGTCCCGGGTGCGTCGAGATTGTCGAGGAGACGCGAAAGGTTGTTGATGCTTTCAACAAAAAATACTTTCCCGGTGGTTAGCATAGTCATTGCTTTGGTCTGTATCGTTGGACCAGCTCGGAATATACCAACAGTAAGTGAAAGTTTGTTCAATCTCGGATCGGATAACCACGGCTCAAGGCTCAGTCGGTTCGATATCCGATACCCACCAACAGGCCACAAGCCACGAGGTTATCAAACCTTTTGTTGCGAACCGAGACACAAGTTACTAACAAAATCTACTTGTAAACAGGAAAATGCCCGCTCGAGGCTTGGAAAGGGCCCACCACGCCACAATCGCAAGAACAACCACCACCACCACCACCACCACATGGACAGATGATGGTCACGGGAAAGAGATGCACAGGGCACAGCAGCCTTGTGGGAATTTATGCTGGGATATTGTCGTTGGAATACAATCTGGACAGATCATGCCGCATCCTCCGCGCAATGACTACGAGGCTCTCGATACAGCGTCAAATCTTGATGCTTGTCAGTGCTTTGAGTGGTATGGCCTCGATCTCAAAATCAACCGGTGCCTCGAACAATGTATTCAGAATCACAAACAACAACCGTCTGTCCTTTCTTCACGGCCATCCCTCCTTCTCCCCCTCCGGTATCAAGGTCTCGTTGTACATCTCCAGCTCTCGGAATGGACTGTGCACGACCAGCCTCGAAAACAGTCTGCCAACTGCCCGTCCCCAACGTCGAGGACCAAACCTCTTTCCTGACCGCAAAATCCCCCTGTGCTGATTCCTGCATTCCCAAGAACACGTGGCCGATTCTCCCCAGGAACATGGATCCGTCGGTGCTTTGCAATATCCACGCGCTTCTCCCTTCGTCAGACTCTGTGTCCTCTGTAACATCCCGCCACACCTCTTCGTAATCTGTCAGTGTCCCATTGCCTTCCTTGTCGAACTTGCCCGTCTCGAGACTGTCGCCGTTGCTCAAGTCCACGAACGACGCTTCGTCGGATTGCCGACTCCCCAGGGAATCGATGATGCGAGTCCACCGAAACGTCACTGGGAGGAGGTGTCAGTCGGTCAGTTCTTTGAACCAATTTTCAAGACTTCATTCAGATGTATTCTGTCAGAAGGTACCTACGTGGATCGCGTGCGAGCGTCTTGCGCTCACCTGCTCGACTCCACTGCAGCGTCTTGTCGGCCAGTGTCACGCGCAAGTCCATATAATATCCGTCCACGTTGAGGGCGATGGTGTCGGTGTCTTCAAAGGCGTCGTCTGGGAGCCAGCGAATGCTGACTCGCTTGAGGATCTGGGGCGTTGATTTGATCACCATCTTCCACTCTTCCACTCACTCCCACATGCGAAAGCGAAGCATGGCTTTGGTTCGTCAAGGCGCAATGTCCCAGAAGAATGGTCGAGGCTCTATTATCCACCACCCCTTGTTGCCCCAAATACTACTTGTGTCTACAACCGATCTTGACCCGTAATGTGTGACAGAAGTGTTCTCCCCATCGTTTTCCCCGGAAAGTGAGCGGTCCTGGTCAGCCTAGCGAGTCACCGACTCCACCGCCGAGAAAAAGGCTCGGAAATCAACGGCGGCGGAGCTCTGCGTTCTCGGCTCAATGATAAGGAATAGTCTTTTGGGGGTATCCCGTTGATCAGGTTAAGCACGCCAATCAACGACGAGGACTGAATACCTGATCTGGAGAATTGATTGTTTTCGGTTGCGGGAAAGAGCTGGATCGTTTCCCAGCCTGTCCTAATGTTTCAATCTCCACCGGATACCTCGTATCTATCTCTTTTTTCCTATGGATCTGGATTAATGTCAGAGCCAAGAAGGCCCCCCTGGGCCCTCGTCTCATGATAGAATCCGCCAGATACCAAACACCAGGGAGGGCCGGCCGGCCATGTCGAAGTTTCCCATATATCTCGTGTACGGGATTTGAGCGCAAGGGGGACGAAAGAGAGAGAGATAAAAGATCCCTGTAACCGCCAAACCGGTACTTCTTCAACACACTTTGCTGTTTCGTTTCCTCCCGATCCTGCATTGACCCCAGAAACGAACGGATCTCAGCCAACGCACATCCCACCATGCAAGACTCCAAGGGAGAGACGACGCAAGAGGTGGGGGAGAAGATCGAGGCGGGCGTCTCCCAAGAAGCCGTGCAGGACAGCAGCATCTTGAAGGCCGATCTGAGCGAAGATGACGGCGAGGTCTTCAAGAGTCACACCGGCGTGGCCGAGTTTCGAGCCTTGGGGTGGTATGTTGTCACTCTTCTGCTGCTCTCTCTTTTTACAAGGGAACACTCGCTTATGAACAACGACGCAGGATCCGAGCATGCATTATCCTCCTGAAGCTGTGTTTCGCCACGGGTGTTTTGGGGATTCCCTACGCCATGAATGTGACGGGCTATGGACCGGGCATCTGCATCCTCTTCGGCTGGGGAACCATGACAACCTGTAAGTCCCCAAACACCAACACCGTGACATGACTTGTGTTGTGTATCCTTGCTCACGGACGCGGCTTGGTTGGTTCAAGATTACGCCTATATCATGTACCTGTTCCGCATGAGATATCGCGGCGTGCACAACATCGCCGACGGCGCCGCCGTCATGGGAGGACCCATTGCTCGCGAGGTCGCGGGGGGCTTGTTTCTCTTGACGTGGATGTGAGTTTCTCGAGCGCTTCCTGAGAGTGAAACAGCTTCCGCTGACAGGTCATGCACACCACAGCTTGGCCGCCGGCTCCGGGTTCATTGGGTTGGCTCAAGGCCTGAAGATTCTCGCCAACGGCAAGGCCTGCACGGTCGTCTGGACCATGGTTGCGGCCGTCTCGACAGGCATCGTCTCGAGTATCCGCACGTTGGGCAAGATGGCCGTCTTGACCTGGATCGGGTTTGCTTCCATCTTCACGGCCGTGTTTATCGTGGTGTGAGTATTGTCCCCATGTCGGGTCGACTCTGAATTCAGACAAGATTGATATAATTACTGACGACTCTTCCACATAGTGTCGGCGTCACTCAAGTCGACAGACCCGCCGCCGCCCCGGCCACCGGTCCCTTTGATCTTGGTGTCATCGCCGTCGGGTCACCAGGATTCGTGGCAGGACTCACCGCGACACTGAATCTCTTTTGTAAGAACAACTACCACCAAGAAGACCCTCCCCCCAAGCCCTTCCAGCCAAGAGAGAGAGACAGAGACTAATGGATCCTATGCGAGGTATATAGCCGGCTACGGAGCCACACCGACCTTCATGCCCGTCATCGCCGAGATGAGGCGGCCCAAATCCTTCCCCAAGGCTCTCTTCACCTCGCAAGCGACCCTGTCCGTCTGCTACATCACCTTTGGCACCGTGGTATACGTGTGAGTTTTGTCTCACTCCAAAGTCTATTTTCTGACAGAGCTGATAATCTGTTCCAGCTACTGCGGTCAATACGTGGCCAGCCCATCGCTCGCCAGTGCCGGCGGGACGATTGAGAAGATCGCCTTTGGGATATCGATTCCGGGCTTCATCATGACCTCGACGCTGTGGATTCACATGGCTGCCAAATTTGTCAGTGGCATCTTCCTCCTCCTCCCGGCTAGAGCTACAAGATATGCTAACACTTTTTCCGAGTAGCTCTTTGTCAAGATCCTGCGCAACTCTCCTCACCTGCAGAGCAACAGCATCGTGCACTGGAGTACCTGGCTGTAAGTGTCCGCCCTCCCCTCCTTTTGCCTCCTTCTTCCACCTGCTGGCTAGCTGGCTGGAGACACTACCTACATTTGAATATATGAACTAACCAGATTTCTGTTCAAATAGAGGCTCGACCATAGGAATCACGCTATTGTCATTCATCGTGGCCGAAGCGATCCCCTTTTTCGGGTTTCTGCTCGGACTGATCGGCTCGCTCTGCTGTGCTCCGACATGTGTATGTTTTGTTCTTCCCTACTCCCCTTCTCTCTCCTTCTCGATACCCAAATACTAGAGAAGAAGCCTTGCTAAACGAAGCCTGTGATTCCGTCCTCTAGTTGATAATCCCCGCCTTCATGGGCCTCTACATGGACCGGGGCACGTACAACACGAGCTGGCGCCGCCGCACCATCTGCGGCCTGCACGTTGCCGTGATCGCGCTGGGCTCCTTCATCACCGTCGCGGGCACGTACACGACCATCAAGAGCATCGTGGACGCGTACCGCGACGGCACCGTCGGGGGCGCGTTTAGTTGTGCCTGAGCACAAAGGTGTCAATGTCAGGGTCAAGGTCAGGACTCTGGAAAGAAGAGAAGAGAAAAGACGAGGAAGGGAACAAGGGCAAAGGACGAAAGAGTCTTGTTACTGTTATTCATGGGGTATATGTAAACATACTATATAATAGAGCGATAGACAAGACATTTCCCAGAATCTGAATCTGGGCGGTATATATGACAATGTGATGCGCATGTCATATCATCCTTCAACACGATAATCCAACCGAATCAATTACTGGAAGCCATCGTAGTCTGTCTGCCACATCCCAATCGGCTCAAATGAATCCCCCATGAAGGCGTCTTGGAAGAAATTGTCATGGGTATCAAAAGACCACGACAGAGGATTCAACTCCCACCCCGCCGAGGTCTGCGCCAAAGCGAAATGACCGCCATTACTCGTAGGCATGGTGCCAGGCTGCGGGAGGATGTGTTGCTGGGATCTCCACAAGCCGGTATCTGGCTGGACCTGAAAAGGCTGCTGGTCGGTGCTCGGCGCCTGCGAAGGGTCAATGTTGCGGCGTACATTCACGTTCCCGAGCAATGGGACCTTGAGGTTCAATTGACGAGAGTTGACCGCGTCGCCATTTTGCTGAAGCAAAGCATTGAGAGAACGAATCGTCATTGCGCCGAGCCGGGCAAAGCTGGCGTTGGTTGTGTCACGAGATTTCTCGTCCATAACCTTGAGCACTTGCGCGGCAATACCCTGTATTCTCGCCTTGTTCACTTCCGAGTCGAGATGGTTGCTGGAGGGGCCTGTGTGGGATGTGAGGAGGAGAACCGTGGTTGCGGTGAATGCTTGTAGATCCAGGATCGGAGAAAGAAAAATACCGGAGGGCAGCATACGACGCAGAGCTTGATAGCGTTGCGCGACCGCTTCGCAGGCTTCCATGCATGTCAAGCGGCTGTACATATTTCCCTCCGCCGGGTCCTGGCGCATCGTAAAAGGCAAATGCACCCTCATCAAAAAGTAATAATGTAATAGTTGGCAGAGACTCTCAGGTTTGAAATGCACAACATCCTGGTCCCACCAGGACTTCGGAGTCTGAGCGGCAAGAACTCGCAGCTCTCGGTCAAGCTCCAGCGCGTACGCATATGCCTGTGCACCAGATGCATGGTTGGCACCGAGATCGTCCAGGGTAGAGAACTTGGCTGTGATATCCGTTAACTTGTTTAGATAAACCGGGACCTGAATGATGCCGTTGATTATTATAGGCTTCAAATTAGTGTAATCTGAGCGTCGTGTGGCAGGAGGGCGATTGACTATCATGCAGAGCAGTCTCTCCGCCGAGCACATGAACTCCCAAAGCTGAATCCTCGGGAACAGTGATTGGTCTGGTGTACCATTGCCGGGCGGGAGGCTTTGAGACGCTTTCGGCAATCCGAGAAGCTCAGCCATGGCTACAAAGTGTCGCATGCGGATCCATGCTTTCTGGAAATTCCCATGGCTTATTTGACTATCGCGCTTATCAGCTCGTTTTGACCATTGACATGTCCACTGGAACATCTTACAGCCTCAAAAACTGGTAGGTCTTGTCAGCATACGTTGGCAAAGACGGCTCGGATGGCAGGGAGGGACGCAGGACAACAATGTCATTGCAAGGTGAGGACAACTCACGTGCATCGCCATGCCCAACCCCTCAATTGTTCCCATCAGTCGGTCGTGCGATATTAACGTGCTCTCTACCGCGTCAGATACTGCCCGAGCAAAGTCGTGGATTCTGCGAAATCTTTTGAGCGACGTTTCTGGGCTGCCGTGATCTTGTGGTTCTTGTAGCCCCGTGACAGCAAGGTCAAGAAGCCATGATGCCAAAGATATGGCATCAGCATCTGGCGCGCACATGCTCTCATAGCTGTCCAGCAGTTCCGTGTGAGATTTCACCGCAAATGGTTGTGGAAGCAGGGCATGAACGAGATCAATCCATTTGGACGCTGTCCTGGCCATATCCCGGGCGTCCTCTCTTTGAGGGATTAGCTGCTGTAGTGTCTGCCGAGCCAGATCCAGAAGGTGGGCGGATGCCTTGGCTTTGCGGTCCTGTAGTTGCTGGTCTAGTTGGCCGAAATCCCCACTCAACCAATCATTCTGGAAAAGCGAACGGAGGTGTGTTGGTTGCTCAGTCGCAAGGACATCTGAAACGTTGGATTCATTGTCCGAGTCATCGTCCCCTTGACTGCTGGTAGCCTGAACAGAAGCTGGCCTTGCGACGTCTGTTATTTGGTACCCAAGCTTCGACTGAATTTCACGCACTGTCTTGCGCAGATTGGCGACCTCGACCTCTAGGAGAGCAATTCGATGACGCGACGGTAGTCTCTGCTCGTGGACCGGCCGAGAAGTGTAGACTTGGGCAACACATTTCACGCCTCGGTCTTCGCAGCTTCGACATGATTCTGCATCGTCGGATCTTCGAATACAGCGGATTTTGCGACGTCTACCTGCACATTATCAGAACAGCACTCTTGATGCACCGCAACAAACACAGACACTCGCTACAGCTCTTTGTCCCCTTCCGTGATTGACTAGGCATCTCAGGTTGGGACATATCAGGGGGTTGAACGGTTGCTCGAAAGTCCCGGGGCAAGGAGATATTCGGCTCGGACACAAGGGCTCGCTGTTTCTGAGAAGGGAATACTGCTCGGCTTACAGCGTAGACCGTGGTTGGACTCGAAGTTGTAGTGTTGGATGTTCGCAGCTCGGATTTCGGCGGGAAACGAAGCCGAATCGAAACTTGGAGCAGCGCTTTGACGCAAGGCAAAGTTGCCGCTTTAGGAAAAGTCACGCGTTCACGGCTGCGCTTCTTGTCCGCGGCTCCGTTTTTGTTGCGAGATTCCGTCGTCACCTCAGTTGACTACCTACTTCTATTGGTTTTCGGTGGCTGCTTTGATATCAGTCATTGTTCGTGCACCGGCCGATGGGACAATTGGATCCCTAGTGCGAACCGATGCCCCTCACATACCGTTGTTCGATCTCGTATCGTGAAGATCCGCCTGCGTCACAACTGGGGAGCCCCATGTATATAACAATGGACTTCCCACTAGAAAGAGATGGCTATGGTCAATATTCAACGTCAACAGTCTATCGATATTTGCCTGTCAAGAATATCACAGACCCTACGATACCCAATCGCTACTGTCGCAATTCACCAACGCAATGGGAGGACCATATCCCCCGACAACGGCCGCCATAGGTGGCGTACCGACGGTTGGCACCGATATCCCAGCAGGCGCTGTCCTCCTCCTTTTCTATGTCTGCTTTGCAGCCACGAACATGACCATCTTTCAGCTCAATCGCCGGAGGAATCACAAGTTCATCCCATCGGCGCTCCTGTTCGGCTTTTGTATGGCCAGGACAGCCACTCTGTGTCTGCGGATTGGGTGGGCGACAACGCCGCATGATATTCAACTGGCGATAGCGGCACAAATCTTTGTGAACGCAGGCATATTGATCATCTACATCATCAACCTGATCCTCGCACAACGCATACTGCGAGCATCACAGCCACAAATTGGATGGAATCCAGTCCTGCGAGCCGCATACAAGTTGTTGTACATCGCCATCGGGGCAGCACTCGTCATGGTCATCACATCCGTTGTCCTCTCAGTGTACACGCTCAATCCGCACACCAAATCTGTTTGTCGAGATATCCAGCTCGCGGCGATCACCTACCTATTCTTTTTCACCTGCCTCCCCGTCATCCATACTGCATTAGCGGTCCTTTTGCCATCGTCGAGAGATGCGGAGAATTTCGGCCAGGGCAGCATGAGGAGCAAGTTGGTCATTGTTACCTCTTCGGCCTGTTTATGTATGTTGATAGCAGGCTTCAAAACTGGCATCACCTGGGAGTCCCCGCGACCAGCCACCAATCCACCTTGGTATGACTCCAAAGCCTGCTTCTATGTCTTCAACTTCATGCTCGAGATCATCATACTTTTTATCTTGACGTTCAGTCGAATTGACAAGCGATTCTTCATTCCAAATGGGTCGACAAAGCCTGGAGATTACAGTCGAATTTTGGAAGAAGGTGAACAGAAGACGGAACATGCCTCATGGTACGCTTCGCCACAAGAAACCGAGAAGTGCTGAGAAGGGAAATTGTTGCGCACCTTGTAACGATTAATGATGATTTCTGCATGATAAGTGAAGCGGATAATATATGCTGTATGCTTGGCTAGACATCGATTGAATTTCTTATAGATGTGTCAGTCTTGATTCTCTCATATTCCTTCGCGTTTCTCCACAAATGTGCCAAGCACTGTAGGTAAGCTGTCCAATTGCTCCGCCGTAGCGCGTACAGTGGTTTTACGCGTCGCGTCCATCTCGAATTGGGAAGCGGGCTCTTTACGACATTTCAGTCGCTCCTTCCCGAGCTGTAGCCAGACATCACTGGTTCACTTTTTTTCGGCATTTTCTTTCTCATTCATGGCTGTCATGTCAACCTAGTTATCCTACCAATCCTACCTCCTCTTGAATTGAAGACAACATGCCTTCAGATATCAGGAGTTTCTTCGGCAATGGAGGGGCAAAGCCTTCGGTGAAGACTGCCACTTCAAAGGTTAGCAGGGGCGTCGTTCGCTCTGTATCGCTCAGCCGAGCATAAAGCATAGGTGACTGATCATGAGGCAGGACACGCCCAAAGCGACTACGAAACAGCGCGGCTCTCGCAAAGTCGTCTCCGATGACGATGACGATGATGACGTTGAAGAAGTAGTCAAACCCGCCTCTAAGAAGCCTACCACTCCAAAGCCCAAGAAATCGGCCAAAGAACCGGTGGAAGAGGAGACTACCAGCTCAGCCTACTTTGCTGCCTCAAAAACAAAGTCTGCGAAGTCTACCCCAGTGCGAACCAAAGCTGCCGCTACGAATGGTGCTGCAAAGACACCCAGCAAAGAAGTGAATGGCGACACACCATCTACTGGCAGAAGATCCTCCAGAAAGACTGGCAGAAAGAACTATGCCGAACAGGATGAAGATGACAATCCCAATAAAGTCTTGGAGGATGACCGCGAAGGCAATGATGACATTTTCAGTGACTTGAAGAGCAGGAAAGTGGACGACGATTACGAGGAAGGAACAGATGAGGAAGATATAAAGCCACAAAAACGAATGGGCAAGACTGTCAATGGTCACTCTAAAAAGCCCCAAGCGAAAAATGATGATGAAGACGACGACGATATCGAGATGGCACAGATCCCCGGATATGACGGACCTGGTGATGCGAGAAGTAAGAAAACGTCCAGCAGAACCACTTCCAGTCGTAAGAGAAAGTCCAAAGATCTTGAGGATGAAGACGAGGACGATGCCGACGATGCCGACGACACTCCCAAAAAGAAACCGAGGACTACGACATCGACAACTAGCAGGAAGCCACGCGCGACCCCCAAGAAGGAGGAAAAGGAGGAAAGCAAGGAGATACAAAATATCTTTGACAATATCCCTACTGTGAGAGCTCCGACTCCACCACCAAGAGATGACAAGAAAAAGTTCACATTCGGTGGCGGCAATGCCAACGTGGCTCCACCCGCAGCTGGCTCTGCTGATATTCCAGTGGGTGCAGAAAACTGTCTTGCTGGACTAACTTTTGTCTTCACGGGGGTTCTCAACTCGCTTGGCCGCGAAGAGGGACAAAACCTCGTGAAACAGTATGGCGGCAAGGTGACAGGCGCGCCATCCAAGCGGACCAGCTACGTCGTCCTTGGCGCCGATGCAGGACCGAAAAAACTTGAAACGATCCGCCAGCTGGGAATCAAAACGATCAATGAAGAGGGTCTCTTCGCACTCATTCGGCAACTTCCAGCAAATGGTGGTGATGGAAAAGCAGCCGAAGCCTATGCCGAGAAACAAGCCAAAGAGGAAGAGAAAATCCGCAAGCAGGCAGAAGATGAGGAACAACGCGAACGTGAGAGACAGAAAGAGGCTGCGAAAGTTGCAAAAGCTGCCGCGGCTCGAAGTGGTGCTCCTGTACCCCCAGCTAAACCAAAAGGTCCCAGAGTGGAAGACAGACTCTGGGTTGACAAATACGCCCCAGATTCAACGAGCGCCGTCTGTGGAAACAAGGCCCAGGTTGAAGGCTTACAGAGATGGCTTCGAAATTGGCCGAAAGCGGCCAAATCAGACTTCAAGAAGGCGGGTGCTGATGGGAAAGGCACCTTTCGCGCAGCTTTGCTCCATGGCCCCCCAGGCGTTGGCAAGACCACCGCTGCCCATCTTATTGCCAAACTTGAGGGCTATGATGTGGTCGAGAGCAATGCCAGCGAGACTCGGAACAAGAAGCTTCTTGAAACTGGGTTGACTGGTGTTCTGGATACTACGTCTCTCCTCGGGTATTTCGCCGGCGATGGCAAGAAAGTCGAACAATCGAAACGAAAGCTCCTGCTGATCATGGACGAAGTGGACGGCATGTCAGCAGGAGATCGTGGTGGCGTGGGCGCTTTGGCTGCTATCGTCAAGAAGACCAGCGTCCCGATGATCTTGATCTGCAACGAGCGGAACCAGCCAAAGATGAGGCCACTCAACAATGTGACAGCAGAGTTTCAGTTCCGACGACCGACCACGGATATGATTCGAGGCCGGATCGCTACGATTCTGTTCCGCGAAGGCATGAGATTACCCGCACCCATCATCAATGCCTTGATCGAGGGATGCAATGGCGACATTCGCCAGATCATCAACATGATTTCCACTGTCAAACTCGACAATAAGGATCTCGATTTCAGCGACACCAAGGCAATGTCGAAAGCATGGGAGAAACATATGATTCTGAAGCCTTGGGACATTGTGAATAAGATCCTTCGACCACAAATGTTTGCTGCCAGTTCATCTGCGACCTTAAACGACAAGACCGAGTTATACTTCAATGACCATGAGATGAGCTATCTTATGCTCCAGGAGAACTATCTCAAGACCAATCCTGCCCTTGCGAGCTCTTATAGCGGTAAAGAGCGAGAGATGAAGCTATTGGAGCTTGCAGACAACGCCGCTGCCAGCATTTCTGACGGCGACCTAGTTGATCGGATGATTCACGGTTCCCAGCAGCAATGGAGTTTGATGCCGCTCCACGCTATCTTCAGCTTTGTCCGGCCTGCTAGCTATGTGTACGGAATGCTTGGGGGACAGGCTGCATTTCCCACTTGGTTTGGGCAAAACAGCAAGCAAAGTAAGTTGAAATTCAGTCCCATGTGGCTCTGTGTACTAATATGCTGTAGCGAAACTCTCTCGCTTTGTCAAGGAGATTCAGGGACATATGCGGCTTCGTACCTCTGCCGATCGTCATGAAATTCGCCAGCAGTATCTCCCGGCCCTATGGAGCAAGACAGTCGGCACGCTCAAGAATCAGGGCAAGGACGCCGTGCAAGATGTCATCGACTTCATGGACTCTTACTACTTGACCAAAGAAGACTTCGATGCCGTGCTGGAGCTGGGTGTTGGAGAGTACGACATGGACGGGATCAAGATCGACACCGCGACCAAGGCAGCATTCACCAGATTGTACAACGGTCAGAGCCACCCTATGCCATTCGTCAAAGCAAGCCACATACTGGGTACCGCCAAGGGACGAGCGAAGAAGGAAAAACCAGACTTGGAAGAAGCAGTAGAGGACTCCGAGGCAGAAGAACTCCTAGCGGAAGCTGAGGCCGGCGACGAAGAGGATGATGACGAGGATCTGAAGAAGGACAAATACATCAAGGCACCAAAGAAGAAGGCTGCCAGTGCGTCTACTGCTGGTGCAAAGGGCAAAGGCAAGAGGAAGAAGGCGGACGAGGATGAGGACGGAGTCGTCGAACCTGGAAGCGACGAGGAACCGAAGAAGAAGCGAGGAACTGGCGGAGCACGCGGTGGCAGGAAAGGAAAAGGACGAGCGTGAGGGGCCATTGATAAATAGGAACAAATCGATCCCGGCTCAATTGGCTGGTAGAGACGACCAACGAACATGGAGCGAGGAGTAAAAAAGGTGTACATAAGGGGCTGACATTGTTCATACATCGATAAAAGTACAAACTAGAGGCGGCTCGCGAATCGAAGATATAATGGTAGAAGAATGTAGTAGTGCCAGCACCAGTGTCAGCGAGAGTCTATTGTCTACTAGGTAGTAGGTACATGAAGTTCTGCTGATTTCTTGACCTTCTGATCCTTCGCTGTTACATAATGATCAACATTCAAGGTACGAGGTTCTGACAGCCACAGCTAACGAGAAAATGGGCATACCGCAGACTCACAGGCTGCCATGAATCAACAGGCTGAGATGCAGCGACCTTGAGAGACGAGAAATGCTGGTCTGCATATGAGTGGCGTTGACACTGAACCTCCCAGGGTCAACAAGGCTCTGTCACCTCTTGGAACCTCAGCTCCATCTCACCACCCAACAAAAAGACCCAAGAAACGCTGTGCCTAGATACCAATAGGCGCACTGTTGGTGCTACGGACGAGACTTTCCGGGGTTCCATTAATTATTCACCCCTGTCCCCCAGCCGAGCCGTCGATCACACAAAAGCCGCCTTACCGCAACCACCCAGTGGCAAATCCTCGATCGAGCCAAGGGTCCAAGCTGTGGCTCTGGGTGGCAGTGTACCGTATTCGGATTGGGGCACCTGAAATGTCAGTTCTGCCTGCATCAGAGGTCACGTGGGAAAGATTTATATATGCCCAGTTGTCGTGAAAGACGTCGAGGGAACAAGAGATGGGTAGAGCGCAGCCAGTTGAGACTATATCACAGCCAACCGATATATCGATGTTAAACAATTGTCGACGGGACAGGATCTTGACAACCGCAACATGGGTCTCACCAAGGCCGAAAACTCACCGGGCCTCTCGTTCGAATTCAACAACCCTCGCCAGCGCCATTCTCCTGGCGATGTGATCAGTGGCCGAGTGGTCCTGAACACCGCTGCCGACAGTGCGATTGGCAGATTGGTGGTTTCATTCTGGGGCCGGGCAAAGTCACGGATCATCCAGCAACATGGCCAGAGCGTCACCTACCACCGAGGTCGGACACAGTTCTTCAAACAGGAGTTGCTTCTCTACGAAGGTCAATACACCCACAAGCCCGGATCCTTCAGCTGGCCGTTTGAATTCGTAGTCCCTGAACAGGCGGATGCGACGAGCATCTTGAGCGGTGAGAAGTGGAAGCCGAAGGACCACTATCGAGCGACCACGGATGAGAACGGCCTCGATCTCACGCTTCCACCCTCATGCTATCACAGAAGACACATGTTTGGCCGGCAGGCGGAATGTTTCATCGAGTATGTTCTCGAGGCGACGCTTACCGAGCCAGAAGGTCTGCACCATATCCGTGGACCTCAGAGCAAGGTATCCAGCTATCCGATTATCTTCCAACCCTTGTCCACCCCAGAACCCATTGAGAACTACGGTCTGGTCACTGACCAACGCCTCTTTACCATCGCAACGTTGAAGCTTCTCCCTGAACATGCTGGCACCAGCCTGGGTTTGAGGGATCGTGCCCGATCCATCTTTCAGCGGGACTCTATTCCCAAGTTTTCATTCAATTTGACTGTCCAGGCACCTAGCATCATCCAGCTCTTCCACCCGAACCCCATTCCGTTTTTGATCACCGCGACACCGGACCTGTCACCTGAAAACACGACCATTGACACTTCGACGTCGCTCCCCACGGTGATTCTTCGCTCCGCAAAAATCGAACTGAAGACGCACATTCGGTGCCGCGCCGCGGGGACGTTTGCAGACACCAAAACCTACGAAATTCCAGTATTGCCAGAGAAGGCATTAAATCAACCCCTGACCATGGCGCATGGCAGAACCACTGCTGTGGAAGCGACGCTTGACCTCGGGAAGTTGTGCGATCTCCATCTGGGTAATGCGAAGCTGGGTTCTCGCCTCGAGACACCCATGTGCCCAAACTTCACGACCTACAATGTCTCGAGATCATATCATCTCTTGTGGGAGCTGGAGGTTGAGTGCGCCGAGAAGACGGAAAAATTCTCGTCGGTCAAAAACGGTCCAGAAGTGTCTATCATTTTGCCCCCAGCTACGGTACGCGTGGACAGTGAATTAGACACCAATCTGCGTCTGGGCGGAGACCTCATGCAAGCTCTGTCAACAGAGAGCACAGGATCTGGATCCAGTTCGGGATTCTGGTCTCGCCGGAGCCACGAAGCCCGGGTTGGAGGGGAGAAGGAGAAACCAAAGATTGGGACGCCGAATCCCTCGGGCATCGGAGCCGAGCTGAGGGGTCTGAACATTAGTGACGACAAGAAAGCCAGTCAATCTAAAGCCGAAGAGGCAGCTGAGGACCGAGCACGCGCACGTCTTGAGGAAGTGCAAGCGGTGTATCAAGGCCGTCTTCAAGGGTCACTCGGAAGAGGAGTCGGGGATATTGATGACGCTGCAACAGATGCCTACCCCTTGGCGACAGATCCGAGTCTCCCTGCCACCACCAGACCAGAAGCAGCCACGGTCGCTGTGACAGACACGGATGCGGACCAGCAACTACCGAGATATGTCCCATAAGTGTACCAGTCTCATTCAGTGAATCGGAGGCGACAGATTCGAGATCCTCGTCAACATCCTCAATCGATTCCGACTCTCAGCATATTGAACACGGATTGCTGCCAATTGTTTTTCGGAGTACCCTTGCTGTATTATATGCTTTTGCTGCGTCTATTTGTCAGAATGATATATTTCATTGTTTTTGGGTTACGGCAGAAACATACCCCTGTGAAGATCATTGCGGTAAAAAATTGGGAATTTGACAGATGAGGGCGACGGATATGAACGGCCTGGCTTGGGTGTTGCGGCTCCTTTTCAAAGCCGCCGGTGTTGACGGTGGGTTTGACGATTCACCTCAATATGGCATCGGAAATGGCGGGGGCCCATAGGAAAGCATTTGAGGAAGTTTGGGACTTGTATCATGCATGGCCTTCCAACTGGCCGTATTATTTAGTAGTAATCCAATATCAGAATGCTATTTCAAAAAAAAAAAAAAATGAAAAGTCTGCTGCCGGCATTGCACGGTCGTATACAGTCAAGCGGCGAGGCTGCACACGAGGCTGAGTGACAAGGCTGGATCACAAGGCTGAGTTTCCTGCCTCCCGCTCCCACTTGTCTGCCGCAGACTCCACCGTACCTCATGCGCCTCCAACCGACTCCAAAATCTTGCGCCTTCCACTGTTATTCGCCTTAGCACTTTTACATCAACTTGACCGCAGGACACCATGATTTTAGAAGACCAGAGGTTCCTCCATGAGGACCTGGAGCGGCTTGAACAAGCGATCACCGACCGGGTTGCGGAAGACCCCAAAAATGTACGTCTGGCTGTTTATTGATCTGTGAATGGAGCGCAACCACTAACTCGCCTTGCCCCAGATCAAAGACCGATTAACGCGCGACCACCAAATAGACGGCTTCCTGACGCGCATTCAAGAGCAATCCAGGCGCTTACTCGACATATACAAGGACGCCGAGGGGCTCCGCCTGCAAGAAGTCCAGTCCCTTTCGACCGGCGAGCCGTTTGAAGAATTCTACAAACAACTCGACGAGGTCAAAGATTTCCACCGTCGCTATCCCAATGAACCGGTCGAAAATCTCGAGCGCGCCTACAAGCGCCGCCGGCCCGAGGAAGGGGAGTACATTCCCTCCGAGGTGGACAACATGTTCAGCGGGGAAGAGTCCAACGGCCGGTTTTTGGACTTGACGCAACTGCACGAAGACTACCTCAACCTTCCCGGAGTCAAGCGCCTGACGTATCTCCAGTATCTGGACAACTTTGACGCATTCGAACCCCCTCGGCTACCCATCAAGCGTCAGAATAAAATCACAGACCAATATTTACAATATGTCGCCAGCCTCGACAGCTACCTCGAAAGCTTTATCCGGAGGACGAGACCGCTAGAAGACCTCGCGAAACTGTTTCTGCGATATCAGAGAGATTTCGACACGGCTTGGGAAGCGGGGACAGTGCCCGGTTGGACAAAAGAGCAGAAAGAGCAGGAGTCTACAAGCGCCTCGGCGTCGTCGGGTCCTCAGACTGAAGGCACCGGCGCCGGAGTATGGTGTCCGGACTGTGAGAAAGAGTTTACAAACCAGAATGTATACAAGTCGCACTTGACGGGCAAGAAGCACATCAAGAACGCAGAAGCGAAGAAGTCCCGGGCCGCTGCTAATGGCGATGCCGCCATGAACGGCGCGAAACCTACAACGTCCAATCCTCCTACAACAGCACCTTCTCTATCGGGTGCAGCGCTCAAAGAACGCGCCATCGCTGCGCACGAACATCGCATCCGCGCCCTCGCCGATTACCTTTCCAACGAACGCAGCAATACGCGCGTGAACGTGGAGCGCAAGCAAGGCATGACGGAGCGGGAGCGACAGGCTGAATTGGACGCTCTGTTCGCCGAAGACGACGCCGCCGTCGCGGCCTCTGACCGCAAAGCAGCAGGCAGGAAACGAACAGGTGGTGGAGACGACTCGGGGTCCGACTCCGAAGGCGACGAGAAGATCTACAACCCGCTGAAACTGCCCCTGGCCTGGGATGGGAAGCCGATCCCCTACTGGCTGTACAAGCTGCACGGGCTGGGCGTCGAGTTCAACTGCGAGATCTGCGGCAACTTTGTCTACATGGGCCGGCGGGCGTTTGACAAGCACTTTTCCGAGGCCCGCCACATCTACGGCCTCAAGTGCCTGGGCATCACGGGGTCGGCGCTCTCGGGCACCGCGGCCGGCGGCGGCGGCCTCAGCCTGTTCCGCGAGATCACGGGCATCGACGACGCCCTCAAGCTGTGGGACAAGATCAAGAAGGAGAAGCGCGAGAGGGAGGTCCGCGACGACCAGGTCGTCCAGATGGAGGACGGCGAGGGTAACGTCATGCCCGAGCGCATCTATCTGGATTTGCAGAAGCAGGGTATCCTGTAAACAAACGAGCGACAAATCCAAGGAAGGTAGCGGAATCAATCACGGAGCTATATAAAATGCGACCATAAAATTCGGGGGCGTGATCCGGGCGTTACTTTTTCTTTCGCTCTATCTCCCCGGTTCTGGGAGTTGTGTATGTACGTATCATGCATTCATCAATCCTTCGGAACCTGGGAAGTTTGATTGCTCTGAATTCGAGGAAAGGGCGGGCGAATTTTGGGAGGGAACAGAACCAACAGCACCGTTGAGATGGAGAGTCGGACTGGACTGTGTGACCTCTGGCGGTCAATGCCAAAAAGAAAATCTTGGTTGCTCATTATAACAGACAACGCCGTGTCCTGTCTGTCCAGTAAATCCCCAGTACCCCAGTGCCGTATGTACAGCGTACGTAAACATGAATTGTTCATCAACCAAGAACGACTTCTCCCGAATGGCAAGGCTTCAAGGTTCCATCATGCCCTCGCCCACGACTCGTTCCACTCCATCAACGACACCCTCGTTGCTCGTTCTCGCACTACTCACTCCAATACTTCCCTTTTCTCTCTCCTTGACCTTTTCCCCACTCTTGTCGCCGCTCTTTTCCTTGCTCTGGTCTTTATCCACGAGAACGGCATTCCTCACCTTCTCCAACAGTTCCCAGCCCTTGGCCGCCCCGTGGATTGCCCTTTCGACTATCTGATCAAACAGTTCCTCGTTGCCCACATAGAAGCCGCACAGCATGAGTTTGCACAAGCTGGCCGTGGACGTGGCTCGAACTTCGTCCGCAAAGGTTTGTGAGAGTGCTTTGATGAAGGGCGAGAGAAGGCCAGAGAGTGTGTTGCTCTGGTCGTCGATCGTAGCACTCGGCGCATGATTGCCGTCTGCTGTCTCGGTTGTGGCGACAGGGGACTCTGGTTGCTCGTGGGAGTCGGAGTGTGTTGGCGAAGGCGGTCCTCGTGCGAGGAGAATATCGCAAAGAATCTGTAGCGCCATGACTTGTAAGGATTCGTGCCCTCTCTTCAGCAAAAGCGTGAAGAGCCGCATGTTCTCGTCGGCAAGCTTGGGTTCAAGCAAACAACACAATCCCAAGCATTGCACACCACGTTCGCGAATCAGGGCTTCGTGGGATCGCACAGCCGGAATGACCAAGTTGTCAAACATGGTGCGCAGGTCGATGTTTGATTGCAGATTTCCTGCCACGTTCTGCAGCATGCATTGAGCGATATGGAGGCATTTCATATTGATGACAATCTCCTTGATGGCTTTCGCTTCTTGCTCCTCGTCCGTCAGGTGCTTATTGCGCTTGCTCTTGGCTTGATCATTTCTGGGCGTCGAGTCACCGCTGACTTCGCTGCGGGCTGAGACGAAACTGTCTTCCTCGTCTGGCTCAGCTTCATCTTCGAGGTCGGAGGAAGCAATGTTGTCGTGGACTTCGGCGATGGCTTCAAGAACAATCGAGGTAAACTCTCGCTCGCCAGCGGCATCCGGATTGCATACGAGGCGTAGGGCTTCCACGGCGAGTCGAGTGCATTCATCTGGCAATTCAGCCATGGATAATGCATGTCGCAGTAACGAAAACATCTTTCTCCTGCCAATTTCATCTGTATAGTCCAGTGACTGAGCAATGTACAAGAGCTGCTCCACAATGAACTCCTGCTCGGCTTGGAGTGCGATCATTTCGTCCGAGTCCGACTCCCTGGCGTTTTTGACCCGCGTGAGCAACTCGTTGATATGGTTCTGGAGATGAAACCCCAGCCGTGTAACCTCGGGCATTTTCTCTTGAACCATTTCCTGGTAGTTTTGATTTGCCTGGCAGTATTCATTGAAGGTGCGTGCCATAAAGGCCGATTCCGGAGTAAGATTGTTCCAAAATTCGTCGTCAAACCCGACGGCATCGAGATAATCGGGTCGACCAGCCCAGAATTCTTTCATCGCTTCACGAGCAACGCCATCCTCGTTCCCGGTGTTCAAAGTGTCAATTCTTTCAAGCAGCTCTAAAAGAGCAGGAATGCTTGGGTCATAGAAGCCAACGTGGGGATCCTTGTCATCCTTTGCGTCCCCAGATTTCTCGGCCTCGGTTCTGGCGCAGTTCTCAATCCAGCATTCTCTAAACAGACGCGCCGCAGCCGCACGCACTCTCTCGTCACGATCTCTCAAACCCCATCTCAAGAGCTTCTCCCGCATAGACAAGGACAGGTGTCGGAAATCGCCAAGTCTGGGGAGCAGTTTTGCATACAGGGCACGTCTCGTTGGAGCGTCACGATCTCTGGCCCGCTCGAGTAGGTAGGGTAAGGTCTTGGGCGTGGCTGGAATGTTGACGAGAAGCGCCCTTCTGACGTCAGCGTTGGTATCGTTTTGGAGGACATCGAGGAGTTTGTCCAGTAAGCCAGGCGCGACATCTTCGTCTGAATCTTGGTCCTCCCCTTCTTCCATTTCACTCTCCACCAAACGGCCCAGAGCCATCACTGCTTCTAGGCGTATAGCAGGGACCTTGTCTCTCATTCTCTTGATCAGCTCGTGTCTAATGACCTTGTACAGATCATCGTCGATGGCTTGCAGGACACCCAAGATCTGACAGGTCAATTGAGTGGCTCGATATCGGACTGTCTTGTCTTTCGCACAGAGAAACGGAAGGATGCCCAACAGGATGGTGGCAGAGATCTGATTCGAGGCGTCATCACTGGCGAGGTACGTCGTGAGGAACTTGATGACACGCGATCCGGCCGGTTCGGATTTTGCAACTTCGAGGAGTCGGAAGACGCATTGTTTGACGTGCGCTTCGAAGTTTGGAGAGTTTTCGAGGCGGCGCAGTCGTTTCGCCAATGTTTTATGGCCCACTAGAGAGCGCTGAGCATCTGAGAATATTGCTGCGACCGACATTGTTGTGTATCCCGGGTCTGGCTACGGGTAGATTGTTGGGATGAATTTGAAGCGCTGTCGAAGAGGTTTGAATGGCCCGACAATACCAAATTGGGACAGGGAGTAAACAAACTCGAGTGGCAGCTTAGTCATTTTGTCGGCAGACCTACTGTGTGTGCCTCGGCTTACCTGCCTAACATGCTCGATAGTCCAGCACTATTCAAGTCCTTCGTACATTCTTCGTACCAAAGGGATCAAGTCTCCCTCCACTACTTCAAAGTTCGCTGCAGCATCGCCAATGACCCGGACGACCAGGTTGATGGCTACTGAAGGTGCAAAATGACTCACCACGGATAATGCGGTGGCAGCAGAGATGTTGGGCATCGTCTGCAGACGTCGTTGGTGGTCTGGTGCATGAGAAAGCCAAAACTGCGCAAACATACGAGGAGAGTCAGGCCAGCCTCTACCAAAGTGCACGGAGCGTCCCTTTCCCAGAACATATCTCTGGCGCAAGCCATGTTTCTTGGAACGAATCGTCACACACCGTGTCCCGCGTGGCTACGGAAGGTGGATCCGAGGCCATGGTACGAATGTGCATGACAGGATCATCAGGGACGACAAGGATGGCGCTTCGCATGGGAACAATGGTCCAGACACCGTTGCCACTGATCCCTGAAGAGATGGACAGGTGGCGACTTACGAAGCTTCAGGAGTTGAAGTTGAAGGTGCGGTTCCACCCACCCTCCGCCATGGTCAAGAGACCGCGGCGAAACGTTCAGACATGCGTGGACATCACTCGTAGGCTGGGAAAGAATGAAATCGCGATGGTCAATGTTATAGACGGGAGGGACGGCGAGAGAAACAGTGTAAGCGATGGTGTAGGCGATAAGGTTGTGTTTGTAGAGTATGTCGTGGTGGACGCAATAGAACAACCACATTTCCACGCCACACCACGTCGATCTTTCTGTCTGGCCATGACGAGGGCAAGCCACCCAACTCTTTTTCTATGCACGAGGACTGTAATTGCTCGTCCTCTGCGCGCCTCTTATTCATCTACTTGTATTATTTGCGTCATCCAACGGAAGTCGGTGTGATTGATGCCAGCTTAAGCTCGCGATCTCAGCGACATGATCAGCAGGAACAGAGCATGGGGTGACGGATCGATCAACGATCAGCGTCGACGATCCTTTACAATGACAATTCCGAAGCCCTGGTCGACCTGAACCAGTCCTCACTTTGTACGACGGCGGTGAGGCTGTAGCAAGACTCTTTTCTCAAGGCTGCACACACCGCAAGTCATGATATTTGGAAGAGTGGCGCGATCATCACTGACAGCCACATCCATCCCTCAGCAGATCTTATCCTCCTCAGGTGACGGATATATTGTCCCGGGACAAGGACCCTTGTCGACCAGAGTCGAGGCTCGTTCGCATCCATCGCTGATGAATTGCAAATTGCAGTCCGCCACCTTGTCGCCATCTGCGCCAGCAGCTCGATCCTGCGCCAGCGCTGCGGAAACCGGCACTGTCACTTCCGTGTGATGGATGGGAACCATTGTGCACTTTGAAGAGAGGGTGACTCATTAACGGTAACGAGACATTCATTCTACAACAGAAGATGGGTTGGGCTGCAAAGGCCAGCTGCGCAGCAAATCAGATAACGGGTCCTGGGTTCACGTACCTGCTTCCATTGCTTCTAAGCGAAGAGAGACGAGGAGAGACGTGAACCACAGTTTCGCCAAAGTATCAAAGACCACATGAACTGCTGCTCCAGCTACCCAGTCGTGCCAGTCCCAATGTGCAGTGGTTGGCCCGGTTCCAGGCTGACTTCTGTCTCTTGCGGAGGTTACACAGAGAACGCAGAGTTCTTTTCCTTCCGACCACTCTGCTGGCCCTTTCGGCAGTTGATGCAGGTCATAGTACTTTCTCATCACGGCCCTGCTGCGGCCAAGTGCGTGGTACTCTTCTCCAAAGGCACTGGCGAGCCAAACCAAAGGGTCAACCGGAGTCGATTGCTGTGCTTCGGCTCATGTGATGGAGGAACTCGAGATTCTGCACAAAGTTCACCGTTTCACCCGCATCGACGACGAATGAGAGTCGTTCCGAGCCACGTTGGGCATGAATTTCACATTATCAGACCAAACAATCTTACTCGAGGAGTGGCCGCATTTTCAAAGTGAGGCGACCAGGATGAGTTGCAGCTGCCCGCAGCCACCCAATGAGCCGCCGACCAGGAGTCCGTGATCGTCGTCCCCTCGGAGAACCCTCAGAGCCAGCCAATCGAGATCTGCCCACCGTTGCGTGTTACGGATGGGGAAAACGGACACTAGCCCAGAAGATCCCTGTGGCGGACATTCTTGACATCCTGAACAAGGAGCGGGAATAGTGATTGACAACGGAGTCTCTGCGGGCAGTAAAGAAGGGGGAATTGGTACTCAG